>NW_017671429.1:133580-178005 GCF_001879085.1 Nicotiana attenuata | reverse complement strand
TAATTTAGGGCTTTGAGTTTTATTTCTCCTCTATTTTTTCGGTTGAACCAGTGTTCAAATAGGATAGCCTGTTTCTTATTTGTTATTCTTCATTGTCTTTTAATCAATAGTGAGAATTGGGTCGTTTGTCAATTTAGTTGTGACTGAGTTCTTTAGAATTAGGATTGATCATGTTTAGGATTTAGTTTAAGTTTTGAGTTGCTTAAATCTTCTCCAGGCTTCATGTATGGTTAAGTTTGTTCTATTAGTTGTGTGTGTCGAATCTGTTTGCTTACAGTTTTGATCGATACTATTTGAGCACTGTTTGACTTTGACTTGTTATTAGTAGTTGTTAATCCGAAAATCAGGTCAGTTCGTACAGTTGTTCCTGGACAGGTATATTCCGCCCTCTGAGAGGGAAGAGCTGCGGTATCAGTTTGAGCACCTTGAGCAGGGTCAGATGTCTATGACCGACTATGAGGCGAGGTTTTCTGAGTTATCTCGCCATGCACTTATGATACTCCCTACAGATGCAGAGAGAGTGCGGAGGTTTGTCGCCGAATTGCAGCCCAGTATTCGATCGGGTATGGCCCGAGAGGTGGAGATGGGTACAGAGTACCAGCTTGTGGTCGAGATTGCTCGCCGGATTGAGGGATATCGTCAGAGGGGTAGGGAGCAGATACAGCAGGACAAGAGAGCCAGATTCTTTGGAGAGTTCAGAGGTGCCCCAACTAGGGGCAGAGGTCAGTATGGGAGGGGTCAGCCCAGTAGGCCCCCATCTTCAGCACCACCACCTCCCGCCCGGGGTGCTCCAGCACGCCCCTATTTCAGTTCCATGCCAGAGAGTTCCTACCACCCGCCAGCTATTCAGGGTCTTCCGGTGGGTATTCAGGTCCTCAGAGTTCTTCTGGTCCCTACTTCAGTGCTATTCCGGAGACTTCATATCGCCCACCGGCTATCTAGGCTCCTCCCACGAGGTCTACGAGTCATCAGGGACAATCAACAGGGAAGCAGGTTGCCGCACCATGTTGTTTTTAGTACGGTGACCCAGGCCACAAGAGGAGCTACTGCCCTAGGCTTAGGGGCAAGGCAGTACAGCAGGGGCAGCAGCCCATGACTCCAGCACCAGCGGCCCAGCCACCTAGAGGTGGAGGGCAGAGTGGTAGAGGCCGATCCAGAGGTGGAGGCCAGACTACTCCTCAGTCAGGTGGAGGCCAGATAGCCGGTGCTCCAGCTAGATTCTATGCCCTTCCAGCCAGGCCAGATGCATTGGCCTCAGATGCAGTCGTCACAGGTATTATCTCCGTTAGCGGTAGAGATGCATCGATATTATTTGATCCAGGGTCCACTTATTCTTATGTATCATCTCTGTTTGCTCGTTTCCTGGCTATTTCTCCTGAGCCTTTGGGTGCTTCTGTTCATGTGTCCACTCCTGTGGGTGATTCTGTGGTGGTGAACCGGGTCTATCGGTCTTGTGTGGTTACTTTCTGTGGTCTTGAGACTAGAGCAGATCTCCTGCTGCTCGATATGATCGATTTTAAGGTTATTCTGGGCATGGATTGGTTATCTCAATATCACGCCGTTCTAGATTGCCATGCCAAGGCTGTTTCTCTAGCAATGCCAGGGTTGCCGAGATTGGAGCGGAAGGGTTCCACAGTTGATACGCCTAGCCGGGTCATTTCTTTCCTGAAGGCTTAGTTCATGGTGGAGAAGGGATGTTTGGTTTATCTAGCTTATGTGCGAGACACAATCGCAAAGTCTCCGACGATTGATTCAGTGCCAGTTGTCCGAGAGTTCGTCGATGTTTTTCCTTTTGATCTTCCTAGCATGACTCCAGACCGTGATATTGATTTCTGTATTGATTTGGCTCCAGGCACTCAGCCTATATCTATCCCACCGTACTGTATGGCTCCTAAGGAGCTGAAGGAGCAATTGGAGGAGTTGTTAGCAAAGAGGTTTGTTAGGCCCAGTGTATCGCCTTGGGGTGCACCAGTGCTATTCGTGAAGAAGAAGGATGGGACTATGCGGATGTGCATTGATTACCGCCAGTTGAACAAAGTCACCATCAAGAACAAGTATCCATTGCCCCGTATTGATGATTTGTTCGATCAGTTGCAGGGTGCTAGGGTGTTCTCTAAGATCGACTTGAGGTCAGGATATTATCAGCTGAAGATTCGGGATTCGGATGTTCCGAAAACTGCATTCAGGACTGGGTATGGCCACTATGAGTTTCTGGTGATGTCCTTTGGCTTGACTAATGCTCCAGCGGCATTTATGGATTTGATGAACAGGGTGTTCATGCCCTATATTGATTCTTTTGTCATCGTCTTCATTGACGACATCTTGATATACTCACGAAGCCTGGGGGAGCACGAGCAGCATTTGAGAGTAGTGCTTCAGACCTTGCGAGAGCAGAAGCTTTATGCTAAGTTCTCCAAGTGTGAGTTTTGGCTAGAGTCAGTAGCATTCTTGGGGCATGTAGTGTCAGGAGAGGGTATCAAGGTGGATCCCAAGAAGATTGAGGCAGTTCAGAGTTGGCCACGTCCTACTTCAGTGATCGAGATCAGGAGTTTCTTGGGGTTAGCAGGTTATTACCGGCGATTTGTGCAGGGCTTTTCATCTATTGCATCACCTCTGACCAGATTGACCCAAAAGGGTGCTCCATTCTGTTGGTCCGATGATTGTGAGGAGAGCTTCCAGAAGCTCAAGACGGCTTTGACCATGGCACCAGTTCTTGTATTGCCTTCCGGTTCAGGGATGTATACAGTGTATTGCGACGCTTCTCGCGTTGGCTTGGGATGTGTATTGATGTAGGAGGGGCGAGTTATTGCATATGCTTCATGTCAGCTGAAGGTTCATGAGAAAAATTACCATGTGCACGATCTAGAGTTGGCGGCGATTGTTCATGCTCTTAAGATATGGAGGCATTATTTATACGGAGCGTCATGTGAGGTCTATACAGACCATCGCAGCTTGCAGGATTTGTTCAAGCAGAGGGATCTTAATTTGAGGCAGCGCAGGTGGCTTGAGCTACTAAAGGATTATGACATTACCATTCTTTATCACCCAGGTAAGGCAAATGTGGTTGCGGATGACTTGAGTAGGAAGGCGGAGAGTATGGGTAGCTTGGCATTCATTCCTGCTGAGATGAGACCATTAGCTTTGGACATTCAGTCTTTAGCTAACAGACTCGTGAGATTGGACATTTCAGAGCCCAGCCGAGTTCTAGCATGTGTGGTTGCTCAGTCTTCGTTGTTGGGGGAGATTAAGGCCCGACAGCTCGATGATCCACATTTGGCAGTTCTCAGAGAGACGGTACTTCAGGGAGGTGCCAAGGAGATTTCTATTGACGAGGATGGTGTGTTACGGCTTCAGGGCCGTGTATGTGTTCCTAATGTTGATGGCTTGAGAGAGAGGATTCTAGAGGAGGCCCACAGTTCGAGGTACTCCATTCATCCAGGTGCCACGAAGATGTATCGTGACTTGAGGCAGCATTACTGGTGGCGGAGGATGAAGAAGGACATTGCGGAGTATGCAGCTTAATGTTTGAATTGCCAGCAGGTTAAACATGAGCACCAGAGGCCAGGTGGCCCACTCCAGCGGATGCCCATCCCGGAATGGAAGTGGGAGCGCATCACCATGGATTTCGTGGTTGGGTTGCCGCGGACTCAACGGAAGGTTGATTCAGTGTGGGTTATTGTGGATAGATTGACCAAGTCCGCCCACTTCATTCCAGTGGCGACTACTTATACGGCAGAGAGATATGCCCAGATTTACATTCGGGAGATAGTGAGGTTGCACGGTGTGCCGGTCTCCATCATATCAGACAGAGGCCCTCAGTTCACTTCCCATTTCTGGAGAGCTGTTCAGAGTGAGTTGGGGACCCACGTGGAGCTTAGCACGGCATTCCATCCTCAGACCGACGGGCAGTCGGAGCGGACAACTCAGATTTTAGAGGATATGCTTAGAGCATGTGTGAATGACTTTGGAGGACAGTGGGATCAGTTCTTACCCTTGGCGGAGTTTGCATATAATAACAACTATCTGTCCAGCATAGAGATGGCCCCGTATGAGGCATTGTATGGTCGATGTTGTTGTTCTCCTATCGGGTGGTTTGAACCTGGTGAGGCTAAGTTGCTTGGTACAGATTTGGTTCAGGATGCCTTGGATAAGGTAAAGTTGATTTAGGAGAGGCTCCGCACAGCTCAGTCCAGGCAGAAGAGTTACGCGGATCAGAAGGCGCGCGATGTATCATTTATGGTTGGCAAGAAGGTTCTCTTGAAGGTTTCTCCCATGAAGGGCATTATGAGGTTCAGAAAGAAGGGCAAGTTGAGCCCAAGGTTTATTAGCCCCTTCGAGGTACTGAGGCGAGTTGGAGAGGTTGCCTATGAGCTTGCTTTACCTCCCAGTTTATCAGGAGTTCATCCAGTGTTCCATGTATCGATGCTCCGGAAGTATCATGCCGACTATGCACATGTGTTGGATTTCAGTACCATACGGTTAGATGAGAGCTTGGGCTACGAGGAGGAGCCAGTTGCCATTGTTGATAGACAGGACCGCCAGTTGAGGTCCAAGAGGATTTCTGCAGTAAGAGTCCAGTGGAGGGGCCA
Organism: Nicotiana attenuata; assembly: GCF_001879085.1. NCBI lineage: Eukaryota > Viridiplantae > Streptophyta > Magnoliopsida > Solanales > Solanaceae > Nicotiana > Nicotiana attenuata. Next base: position 173,416 of record NW_017671429.1, on the reverse strand, counting down.
ACCGGCCGAGGAGGCGACCTGGGAGTCCGAGAAGGACATGCGGAGCCGATATCCCCACTTGTTCAGCAGTCCAGGTACTTTTCTATGTCCGTTCGAGGACGAACGTTTGTCTAAGAGGTGGAGAATGTAACGACCCGACTGGTCGTTTTGCATTTCCAAACCCCGTTCCCTTAAATAATACTTTCCGCACTTGCTTTAGCTAATTTATGACTTGCGGGGATGGGTGGTTCGGAAGTTAGAAGAGTTTTGAGCAAGAATAAGCCTAGTTGTTTCTTTAAGTTTCTTTAAAAAGGTCAAGTTTGACTTCGGTCAACATTTTGGGGAAACGGACCCGGAATCATGATTTGGCAATTTCTGAGGGTCTGCGGGAAAATATGGGACCTGGGCATATGCCCGGAATCGAATTCCGAGGTCCCTAGCCCGAGTAATGAATTTTTCTCGTGAAATTGTTAAGTTAAAGATTCAAAGATTTAAATAAACTAAGAAATCATTGTTTTCATAGGTATCGGGTTCGGATTTCAATTTCGAAACTTTGTACAAGTCCAAAATATCAGTTAAGACCTACCCGTAAAATTTGGTGTCCATCCGAGTAGTTTAAGGGCGTTTTGACCTGTTGAAGGAGAATTAAGAACTTGAAGTTCAATGAATTTATTCATTTGGTTTTGGGGGTTGATTCCTCGATTTAGCGTTGTTTTGAGTGTTTTGAGGGTTCGAGTAGGTCCGCCTCGTGATTTCAGACTTGTCGGTATGTTCGGGCGGGGCTCGGGAGCCCCGAGCGTCAAATGGTCGAGGTTCGAGTGAAGTTGAAAACTTAGGAAAAAGCCTCATCTGCTGCTTCTGTCATAACCGCTTCTGCGGCTCTTGGACCGCAGAAGCGAGACCGCAGAAGCGGTCGTTTATTGCAGAAGCGGAAGGGGCCAGGCCCAGGGGAAACCGCAGGAGCGGACCCCTGACCGCAGAAGCGGTCCATCCGCCCAGGCCCAGAACCGCAGAAGCGGTGGCCTTTCCGCTTAAGCGGCCTCGCAGAAGCGAGGTTTAGACCGCAGAAGCGGCCCAGGCCCCCTTGGCCTTCTCCGCAAAAGCGGCTCGCTTCCGCAGAAGCGGAACCCGCAGAAGCGGGATTCCTTCCGTAGAAGCGGAAATCACTGGGGGCAGAAGGGTTCATTAATACGAACCCAAACTCATTTCTCTCATTTCTCACTACACACTTGGGCGATTTTGGGGGTTTCAAAGAGAGAGTTTCCACATATCATTGCAAGGTAAGTAATTCCCACCCACTTTTAGTTCAAATACATAAACAGTAGGTAGATTTAACACTAAAATTAGGTAAAAATCAAGAGATTAGAGTTGAACCTAGGGTTTAGTCAAAACTAAGATTTAATCCTATAATTTACCATGAAATGAACTAGTAATCACATATTTGTGATCCTTAGGTGATAGAGAACAACTTCCTTCGAAAAATGTTGGAATCCGGGTATGTGGGCCCGGGGTCGGAAATTAGAAAACTTGTATTTATGGTTAGGAAATTGCTTAAACAATTAGAATTTAACCTTGTAAGCTCTTATTGACTAGTTCTTGCTTATTTTAATTAGTTGGTGCTCGTTTGGCTACGAATTGAGGGTTTGGGCCTATTCTTGATATCGGAAGTGCACTTCGGAGCGAGGTGAGTCTCCTTTCTAACCTCGTAAGAGGGAATTGTCCCCTTAGGATTAATGTTTGAGTGTTTATTGCTAAATGCGGGGACTACGCACGCGTTAGGTGACGAGAGCCCGTGCGTAGCTACTACTATGATAAATGTCCGGGTAGCTTAGGGCCTACAACATGCCTATTAATTATATCTCTTATGTTAAATCGTTGTTATGAACACCTAGCGTGTACTAGAAACTTAAAAGGGGATAGGAGCATACTTGCATAGTTAATTAAGTTTGATTTGGTATTCTTGACCATTTATGTTCCATGTGTGTGAACTTGATATTTCATCCTTATTTGTGGATCGGGCCGATCGCCTCGGTATGAATAGATGCATCTATAGGCGCGCCGTCGACCCTCGGCAAGTGCACAGTTTATTTCTGTTGGATCGGGCCGTCGCCTCGGTATTATGTGCGCATGTTAATTGTGGAAAAGCCTATACATGCTTTATTTTGCCATTATCTCCTATGATAAATTATAAACTTGATGCTGTAAAGTTCTTGACTTATACCACTTTCCATAAATTGTTGATACTTGTAAATTTCATGATTTGAATACATCATACTTNTTTGGTTTTACTCGTAGGATACGCACATCCTAGTCTAGTCTTTAGTTCACTCTCATCATTGCATCAGTAGTATAAGTGGTTTACAATTTTGCTAAGAACTCACAAATCTTCCTAGTCCAAACTGGGGCAAAAACTTTTCTTTGTTTGTCTATTCTGTTGCAGTCAGGAGCCCACCTGGAGAACAAGGGAATACTTTTCGAGTTTCAGCAATCAGGCGCCCACCTGGAGAACAAGGGAAGTACAATTCATATTTTATTTTTTAATTTTTAATATTTGATAACATGCTGTACCCAGCCACCAAACTGGGGCAGAAAATTTTCTTTGTTTGTTTTTTTGTTGCAGTCAGGAGCCCACCCGGAGAACAAGGGAATACTTTTCAAGATCAGCAATCAGGAGCCCACCTGGAGAACAAGGGAATACTTTTCGAGTTTCAGCAATCAGGCGCCCACCTGGAGAATAAGGGAAGTACAATTCATATTTTAGTTTTCAATTTTAAATATTTGGTAACTGTAGACATGTGATTTTTGACCCTCCCCGAAATTTCACCCATTTTAGCATGTAAATATTTAGTTTAGGCCTAATATCGCCATTTAAGCTAATTTTGACTCTTTTACTTTTTTTTCGTCACAAAAATAAAAATTACAAAAAAAAATCAATAAATAAAAAAATATTTTAGTTTATGTATCTTTGGTAAATTTCAATAAAAAAAATATAAAAATAGTACCTTATCTTTATTATTATTTTTTTTATAATCTTGAAAACACAAAAAAATAGTTTCATGTTTTATAGTTTAGTTCAATTAATTAAAATTAGTTTTATGTTTTTATATTATAATTGTACATAATTTTAGAAGGAGGAATTAGTTTTAGGTTGGTTTATCCCGTCTTTATAAATCTTGTAGACCATTTCTTTTTTAGTCTTTGGCCCAATTTCCTAGCCCATAATCCCTAGGCTCATACCCCTAACCTAATCCCTACCCCTATATATAGTATCTAACACCTAAAATAAAAGGAGACCCTATACATACACAAAAGTAACGCCTGAAAAAGTCTGAGCTAGCGCCGCAATACACAAACCCCACCCTCCTGAAGATCATCGTCTTCCATACCACCCCAAACGACCCCCTCGTTCCATCTTCTTCTTCATTCCAACAACTGCTTCCAGCAGCCTAACGCCGGACACACGCACCAACAGGTCGTCGTTCTTCCACCCTAACCCGCCGGAACGACCTCCATCTCCACCCAAAACAGACCCCAAGACCAAGCGTTCGACGTTAAACACCATTTCTGGATTAGAGCCAACACAGCCTATATTCAAAACGTTGAGTACCAGTTTTAGGCTGCAGGCATTTGTCATAGTCCGAGTGTTCAGGCGAGTTTTGAGGTTGCCGGCGAGGTTTATACGAGTTGCTGTGTGGGTTTCGATCGAGGTTCAGTCACCGGCGAGATTTTCGGCCACTGAATTTTGTTCGAAGTCGTCTTGGTCTTTAATGTTTCAAAGGGCGTTGACGTCCTAGGCTTTGACGTAAAGGTACACTCTTACTCTTATTGTAATTCTACTGTTTTCTTTAATAACATAAATTGATATATTATTTTATTAATATTTTAGTGCTTACATTTTGTGTTCTATGAAAGAATGTCCTCTACGTTACTTCTCTGTTAACCGGATGTGATTGTATTGTTGTTAAAGTTCTTTCCTTTTTAGGATTGTCTCTATGCTTTATTATAGGAGTAATATGGATCGTTGCAGTAATATCCTTTCTTATTTTCAATAACTTATTTCATTTGCAATCTTATGAGTGATGGCCTTTAATGTAATAGACAATAATAGCTGAATGTTACACTTCCCCACAACAAATTCCATACTATGAGAACCTCGCAACAATCTCAAATTGGTTTAAGAAATAATTAATTATGAACATCCGTGGTTTGTTTTAGTTGAATACTTTCTTTTGAAATAATTTGAGGCGTGCCGTGCCAAATAAAATCTCAAATGCATGGCCCTCATTTAATTAATTTTAATCCTTAGAAATCGAGGCGTGCCATTTAGTTGAATTTTCATGGCCCTCGCAAATATGAAAGTGCGTAGTTGCTTTAGGCACGCTATTAAAAAGTTACTTTCCTAATCTCGGGTGTGCATTTCATGTGACCCAAATCCAAATCTTAATAACGTTGAATAAAATGTGTTTCGGATTGCGGGTGCATTTCATGTGACGCGGTCCAAAGACATGTTTTAGACGACGTTAAATCTTCTTTAAAATTAATAAAAAGCGGTTAATAGGTTTAAAATTGCACCATAGGTTAGAACATGTATTAAAATCAGATAATGGGCCAATTATAATAGTTTAAGCGACCATGCTAGAACCACGGAATCCGAGGGTGCCTAACACCTTCCCTCGGGTTAACAAAATTCCTTATTCAGAATTTCTGGTTCGCAGACTTCAAAAGGAAAGTCGATTTTTTCTCGATTTAGGATTTTAAAATAAATCGGTGACTTGAGACACCAAAATAAACCATCCCAAGTGGCGACTCTGAATAAAAATGAATAAATAATCTCATTTCGAATAATGTCACTTAAATTGGAAAAACTCCCTTGCACTACCTTCGAGTGTGTAAAAAGGAGGTGTGACACCATATTTCCATTGATTCTTAGTTTCCTTGTCTCCATTGTTTCATCACAAGACTCATTGCATATTAAAGCAGATCCCTTCCGACCATATAGCTCAAAGGTGTATTTGTCCATTTTTCAATTTTAATGTGAAATATTTGGTAAACAACTTAACTCGTTAGAAAATGAGTTAAAAATTGCACTTTGATTGTTCTTTTAACAATAGTGTGACAATTAATTTCAATTTTAGTTTAACCACTCAGATATTGCCTATCATGGATTAAATACGTTATTTTTTCTTAAGGTATGGTCAATTTTCTTTTTCATTTTGATTTGACGCATAGTAGAATGAGTCGTCAACATACTTATCTCTAGCGTAGCTGAAGAAAGTCAATACACTTGAGTATTTTAAAATGTAATTTAAGTTTTATGCACTGACAGCATATTTATATTTATATTTACATAATTAGGACTATAATAAAATAAGTACATATAAATTTGTATGATGAGCATACATACATTCGTAATCTGATAAAATAATAACTATATGCTATTACATATGAAAATATTAAAAACTCAAAGAATCTTTATACAGTTAATGTGTATATATATATATATATATATATATATATATATATATATATATATATAAAATAATTGGCTCACCAGCCATCAGCCAAGTTGCATAGAGTAATTTGGAATTCAAAATAATTGTTGGAACACACACATTAAACTATATCACTTGGGGTGGATTTTTGGTATAACATATTCAATGAAAAATTTGTCCTTAACTGAATGATGAGTCTATCTAAGTTTGATAATTTACACCTCATCCTAGCTTGGAGAAGTATCTTGCTATTAAAATACCCTACTTTATTGGATATTCCCACCTCATTTTGTTTCGTTATGCTAACAAATTTAATTGTTTCCACTACAAGTTAAATTTTGAAATTCGTATTATGTGCTTTTAGCATGACAATTTGTGATGATCCGAAAGGTCATCTTATGATTTAAAATTATATTCTGTGTTCTGAGGCCTTAAAAACCTCATTTTATCCCTTCTCGATTTGCATGCGTAGTCCGAGCGTGTGTCTGGAAAGATTTTATATTGAAAGTTGATAAAAATAAGAAATTTTGCTTAAAAATTTCTTTTGAGTTGACTTCGGTCAACATTTTTAGTAAACGGACCGGGATTCGTGACAATCCCAGTAGGTCCGTATCGAAATATGGGACTTGGGCGTATGCACGGAATCGGATTCGGATGTCCCTAACCCGAGTTATGAATATTTGTTAAAAATAGAAAGTCTGAAAATTTAATTATTTTTAAGAAATTATTAATGTTTGATCTTGTTGGTATCGGGTCCGTATTTTGGTTTCGGAACCCGGTACAGGTTCATTATAATATTTAAGACTTGTCTGTGAAATTTGGCGAAAAACGGAGTCCGTTTGACGCGATCCGGACGTCCGATGGTAAAAATAGAGATTTTAAAGCTTTCTTGAAAATTTCATTTGATTTGGTGTTCAATTCGTAGTTCTAGGTGTTATTTCGGCGATTTGATTGCACGAGCAAGTTCGTATGATATTTTTGGGGTCCCGAGGGGCTTGGGTGTATTTTTGGATCTTTGGTTGAGAGACTAGTAAAGTTAAGAAATGTGGGAGTTTGACCATGGTCAATATCGGGTTAAGACGACCTCTTTTCAGTATTTTGAGTGTGCGAGCAGGTCCGTAGCGTGTTTTATGATTGAAATTCATATATGGTTTGTGTCCGGGAGGTTCCGGATGAGTTTCGGGGTGGTTTCGGATCATTTCAGAGAAGTTTGGGTTTTGCTGGTTTCTGGTGCGACACTGTTCATTCGCAATTGCGAACCTCTTATGGCAATTGTGAAAACACTATTCATTCGCAATTGCGAACCATTTATGGCAATTACGAAAATGCTGTTCATTCGCAAATGCGAAATTTTGTTCGCAAATACGATACCTGTAGTTGAACAAAAGATGACTTAGACGGGATTTTTGATTCATTTCCCAAATTTTCAAAACCTAAACTACAAGAGGAGATTTTTCAAAGAACTTGGTAAGTGATCTTAAACTAATTTCTTTCAATCTTTCACTACTTTTTCATAAGATTCAATCAAAAATCTAATATTTTTATTGTGAAATTAGGGGTTTTTGGGTAGAAACTAGGGATTTGATAAATTGGGGATTTAGACCTCAAATTGAAGTCGGATTCCAAAACTAATTATATAACCGGGCTCGGGGGTGAATGGATAATCGGGCTTTGATCCGAATTTTGGATTTGGACCAAGCGGGCCCGGGTGTTGACTTTTGTTGACTTATTCCAAAATGGCCTAAATTGAATTCTTTGCAATCGTGGGTAGTTCCTAAGGCTTTATTTGAATCGTTTGGTTGGTAAATTGCTAGATTCTATTGGTCAGGAGGCTTGTTTGAAGGGAAAAACTGTGGTTGAGCTTTGAGTTTGGCCGTTGGAGCGAGGTAAGTGTCGTGGTTTACCTTGGCTTGAGGGATTAGGTATTGTTTGCCTATTTTGCTACGTGTTTGGATGTTGAGTACAACGTATAGGTGAGGTGACGCGCACCTATGCGTTGTTTTCGAGTCATAACATGCGAGTGAGTCTTATTCTTGTAACTGTTGTATTCTTTGATCGTGTTGTTCATGCTTAGACTCACTATTCGTTATGTTGAGCAACTCTTATCATGTTTTACGGAATTTGGTATTGATTGAGTATTGGCTCAAAGTTGAGGTTGACATTGTAGAACTAAATGTTGAAGTGAGACTTGTTATTGACATTTCTATCTCCCTGTTGTTATTGTTCATTGTTTTGGTGAGGGAGAGTGTTTTGATGCACGAAGGATGATGTCGTGCCGTTTCTGTTAATTATACGGTGAGGATGAGAGTTAATGCACGAAGGGTGATGCCGTGCCATGTTTTGTGAGTGTTAATGCACGAAGGGTGATGCCGTGTCGTTTCTTTTGTTTATATGGTGAGAATGAGAGTCAATACACGAAGGGTGATGTTGTACGTTTCTGTTAATTATTATGGTGAGGTTGAGAGTAAGAGCACGAAGGGTGATGTCGTGCACGTTGTCTTTATTGTGTTTCAATACTTCCATTGGTGCAAGATATATTGAATGCTATGGTTTCTTTACCGTTATGATTTCTCTATCTTGTACTCCCCCCAGCTTGTTTCCCCATCCCGTTATTATCTGTTCAGCTTCTACTAGTTGTTATTCCGTTTGTATGTTGTTTAACTGCACAGGTTTATGTATGTGTCTTGTCTTAGCCTCGTCACCACTTTGCCGAGGTTAGACTTGACACTTACCAGTATATGGGGTCGGTTGTACTGATAGTGCACTCTGCACTTTCTGTGCAGATTTTGGTACCGGACCGAGTTGACCTTGAGTCTAGCTGCTGGCTTTATCTGTTTGGAGACCCAAGGTAGTCCTGTTGGCGTCCGCAGGCCCTGACGTCCCCTTCTATGCATTTCCCTTACTATTTCATTTGTATCGAAAACTGTTGTATTTCCTTCAGACACCTTACTTGTAGCTGAATCTTTTCGTGGATTGTGACACCAGATTATGGTAGTTGTGTATAAGTATTAAAGTTGTTATGGATTTCCACGCTTTTCTTTTTACCTTGTTATGGCTTATTTGATGTTTATCACTGAAAAACTTAAGAATTTGGCTTAATGATCTCTAACATTGGCTTGCCTAGCAAGTGAATGTTAGGCGCCATCACGGTCCCGACGGTAGGAGTTCCAGGTCGTGACACAATTGTGCCAAGTCTTAACAAACTTTAAGATTACTCTATTATTGTAGTATGCTCAGCATTAACCATAGTTCATAGTTACTACTTTTACATTAGATTAAAGTTAAAGGTTTAAAGACGAAAATAAATGTGAAATAACCTTGAATATGTAAATTGCATTAATTCATAAAGAAGAATGATTCTATAGACCTTCAATTGGCTGACAGCCACTAGTAAATCTCAAAAACTGAGATTATACATCTCTTCACTACACATTCCATTAGCATAGAAGTTCATGCACAAATAGTTAATACAGAGAAAAATACACCCCAATTTATAGGAAAATGACTATAGATTCTTGATAGCCTTTTTACATGCTACTAAAAGTTACTTCTCAATACAATCCACTGTACATAATACAACATGATACAGTGAACAAAAAGAATACAGACTACAATAAGCTGAATACAACACACAAGATACAAATCATAAGAATGAGTGGAAGATATAAATGGTTGTGCTGGCGGGAGGTAGCAATATCCAATGAAATAATCGAGGTGCCCACAAGCTAGCTCAGACAGCACCGTAATAAAAATAAAAAATAAAAAAGATTTATAGATGGCTGCACATTGAAGGCTGCAACATTACAAGTTGCGCAAAGGACTGACCAGTGAGCAAAAACATTGAGTGGCTCGGTCCGAGCAAGAAAATCCACAGTAGGGAAGTAGATACTCCAGATCAAAGGGGAAACAGGAGAAGAAGAATTGATTTCTCTTATGTTTAAGCATATTCAGGATTCAGTGACAAAGCTTCCTGATATATCATGTCCTTAATTTGCTCTTCTCCTATTCCTTGTTGCTCAAAGTCGAAGGAGAATGGAACAGGGCAGACCGGTTCATCACCTGCATCGTGGAGCTTTGCAAGGTAGGGATGATCTAATGCTTCCTCAACTGCATCCGAATACAAATACATTAGCGGATGAGCTTAAAAGAGAACGAACGAAATATGATTCAGCAAGAATCTTCGTTTCGTGTGGTCTATGTGAAAATGTTGCAGCAAGTATCATCGTTTTATGTGGCCTATGCAAAATGAACTCTTTTTACTGAGGAAGAAGGAACGATAAGCTTTCCTAAAGATAAGCGATTATGAATATATTATTGGACTCTATAATGTTAAAGAGTTATTACATGCAAGGGACAAGTGTATTATGATTTTATTGCAAAAAGAGATACTTTTGAGTCAAAAGAGTCGATCATTCAAGCTTTCCAATCTCTAAGATAGCAGTACAGAATATGGAAATTACCTGTAATTCTTCTAGTAGGATCGAGTGTCAACATTTTATCGACAAGATCAATAGCCAATGGGTTCACATGAGGGAAAACTTTTGCTAACTGCTGGCGAGGATGTTGTGGGAGTTGCCTGATGTATCTCTTTGCGTCTTCATTTTGGAGGAAGCCAAGATCAGCTTCTGTTGGGGTGCCGAGAAGCTGCGAAAAGTAAAAGCCAAGATAAGCATTTTCTCGCCACAAGATTACTCATAATTGTATACTAATTTGTTGTTTTTTCCGGTCCATAATAAGCTGATGCTTATGTTTGCGTGGAGGAAAGGAGCAACATAATCAAAGTAAAATCAAGAATCCACATGGTTAAATCTTGTTCCATGTAAAAAATGAAGTGTATATATCCTTATTTTGTTATTTCTTTCAAGAATCAATCTTTACCTCAGTTAACAAGCGTATTTGATGTACATGATCTTTTCCAGCAAACAAAGGTTTTCTATTCATAAGTTCCATGAAGATGCAACCGACAGACCAAACATCTATAGCAGCAGTGTAATCTGAAGAGTTCAACAAAAGCTCTGGTGCCCTGTACCATCTGGTTACAACATATTCCGTCATATTCTCGTTCTCTATGTTTGGCCTAGCAAGACCAAAGTCACATATCTTAAGATCACAATTTGCATTTAGCAAAAGGTTGCTTGGTTTGAGATCTCTATGAAGAACATTCGCGGAATGTATGTATTTTAGGCCACGGAGGAGCTGATACATGAAGTACTGCAAACAAGAATTTATTTAAGAAAAACAAAATTAGAGAAAACTATTAAGATGCATATCAGATAGATTGTCGGAGTTAACTTGGTACAGTTTCGGGGGTGGAATTACCTGGCAGTGATCCTCTGATAAACCTTGGTTGGATCTAATTATTTGGTGAAGATCAGTATCCATGAGTTCAGTAGCAATGTAAACATCAGAAAACTCCCTTCGTAACGGTGGAGGAATCACGTCTCTTAAACCAATTACCTGCAGAGAATTTTTGGTTTCCTTGAATAAGCAAAAACTAGAAGGTACTTGTACTAAATGAGGCATCCAAATTGCACATTGCCGTAAGTTCACCATTATGAAGTCACATTATACAGAAAGATTAAATAACAAGGACATATCCCATACATGTGAGAGAATCTAAATTATAACAAATACATTCTTAAGTAACCACGAAAAATCTAGTCATCGTGCTATAGATAGCTGAAAGCAATAGAATTTGTTTATTCTCAGCTTCTGGAAATTCCATTACAACAAGGGCAGAAAGAAAGAACTGTCTGACCAACAATGAGTTTGTCGTCTTTGCCTACAAGTACTATGAAAATTGTTCCTTATTCTGGAGAATCAAACTTTCACAATTTTCAAGCTGACATAGAAAAGGGAAGAGAACATAGCAAAAGGAAGCAAAGATGATTAGAGAGAAGAAGTTACATAAATCACTTAAGTGCAAGAAAAAAACTTATCAACAACCAATCCATACTCCATGTTTGACTAAATTAACTCAAGGAGCCCATATTGAACAGTTAAAAGGTCTATGCCTTTATATGAAATATTGGATGCTGTTTGCTATTGTAGCCTTGACTGGCTTGATTTACAAAAATCAAAATGAACACGGTGCTTCCATCATTCAATCAATTAATCCTCAATCTCAAACCAGTTGAGCTCGCTATATGAATCCCCTATGTTCTTCACTATTCATGTCCGTTTAATTCCAATAATAAAGTAATTTGCCTATGCTTATCCTATAGAGAATAACTAGTTAATCTAATCAATTGCCTATGTTGTTCGGAGTCTTCGAAAATGTCGCTGGGTGCATATTGGATCCTCCAAAAGTAGTGTATTTTTTGAGGATCCGACACGGGTGTGCCAGCATTTGGAGAGTCCGCACGACATAGCGATTTGCATATGGGGGGCTAGTCTGTAAAGCAATAGCATGGGATTCTCACTTCATGATCAGTAAAAATTCTCCTTCAATAACAACTCACAACATCAAGAAGAGTAACCAAAGCAAGAAAAGTAACAGAAGAAGACTCACATTTTCATGATCTAAATGGCGAAGAAGCTTAATCTCACGGAGAGTCCTCTTAGCATCCATGTAATTGTCAAACGCATTCGCGATTTTCTTAACTGCAACCATCTCATTCAGCTCCGTATTCAGCACCGAGCTTTACATACACAAACAGACAAAACACCATTATCGGCTAGACTTCAGAGGCGAATCTAAGATCTAAAGCTAGCAAATACACCACTTAGTAAATACTCATATATTCAACATATATACACATATGTGGGCGTTCCTGCACGTACTGGCAAAGGTATATAGAGCCTTTATTAAATGGACTCAACTTAACCAGAGGTAGATACAACCATCTTCTTCTTTTTTCGGGACATATTAAAAAGGAAATAATGTCACCTAAAATGAGACAGAGCTAGTAAAATTTAGTGTTTTCAATATAAAATGACACATTTAACTACCTCTGTCCCATTTTATATGACATTTTTTCCTTTATAGTCTGTATCAAAAAAGAAATGACACATTTTTTTTATTTAGGAATAGTTCAACTTTAAACTTCTCATTTTACTCTTAACAAGTTTTAAAAGTCGTTTTTTCTTTCTTAAACTCTATATCAAGTCAGACACCTTCACATAAATTGACTCATTTCAAACATACAATGAGTTCAGCGTTAAAAAAAAAAAAACATTAAATATTGAACTCATTACGTTTAACTTTTGAATCGGCGTAGTGTTTATATGTTGGATCCAATATTACTCTCAATACAGAGAAAACACAGAGAGGAAAAAAAAAACCTAAAGAAAAAGCAATTTCATAGATAAAGAAAAAAAAGAAGTTGAAGAAAAAGAAGGTACCAGACAATTCCATAAGCACCACGACCAATAGGCATAATAGGAGGGCGATACTTGGTAGTGATCTCAAAGAAATTACCAAAAATATCATACTGTACATATTGTCCGCCGTGAGTTAGAACCGAAGGAAAATCAGGGAATTGACCACCACCGGCACCCATATTTGCATCAGCCATGAATTAATTTCAGTCCTTAATCTAACTCAAGAAAAGAAAAAAATATGTGCCTAATTAAAACAAGATCATAAGAACATGGAGTAAGTGTATATATATATATAGATAATTAGATATATACATATAATCGTAGAGGGTGTAGGGGTCAATGAAGAAGGAAAAGGAAGGAGGAAGGAAGTTTAGGGGAAAGGAGAAGAGGAGGACGCGTTAGGTGTACTGGATGCTCATTGACTGGAAAATTTATTAGAGAATAGATTAGATTTCTGGTTGTTTTCCACGTTACAGTTATATTAGCCGCCAAGTCAACGGTCTCCTATTTCCCCTTTGCTTTTGGGCAAGTCTTCTTCATTGCCCATTACATAATTAGCAAGTCCAATTAAGCAGAGTGATTTTACTGTGTGCCTCGCACAGCTGTTGAAGCCGTTGTTCTGCTTTTGGGGAGAAAAAGGATAGTCCGATGCACTAAGCTTTCTCTATGCGCGGGATCCGGGGAAGGGCCGGATCACAAGGGTCTACTATATGCACCCTTACCCTGCATTTCTGCAGGAGACTATTTCCGTGGCTCAAACCCAGGTCACATGGCAACAACTTTACCGGTAGAAGCTACAAATTCAAACTTTTTCCAAGAAGCAGAAGCAAAAAATTCATTTATTCAAAACAAAAATAATCTTACAATAAATATATATTTTCCAAATTATTCCTCATTATTTTAATATTTTTCTTTTCCTTTTCCTTTTTATTTCTACTATACCTATCTTCTCTTTTTATTTTAATTATATTTTTATTCTTTTTCCCCTATTCCTAAAAGTAGATTCTAAATTTATTTTGAATAATATATTTGACATATTTAAATTATCATGTAAACAAAATGTAATACTAAATAGTCAATGTTATTGCTCTGGAATAAGTATATTTTGTATTGATTAAAATTTTTAAGTTATATTTTTATCTTAGAATTTTTTTATAATAACTTTACATTTATATTTCCTTTTTAAAATAATGTTAATTGTAAATTGAACATTTACCATCCCTTTTCATAATTTATTAATACTTAAAAATACTTTTTGAAAAAATTGAGCAAATACAATGAGATTGCAAAAAGCACTATTCAAACGAATTGGTCAAACACAAATGTTATTTTACAAAGTACTTTTTCAAAAAGTACTTTTGAACAAACGCATTTCTAAAATTAAGCAGTTTTTGGCAGCTTAGCCAAACGAGCTCTTAACTATATTGACCATGGTTTGATTTTTTGGATTAACTTTTGACGTTAACGTTAAGTAAGGTTTATATTTAAGAGATAAGTTCAGTAGGTTTGTTTATCTCAGTTAATTTTGGGACAGTATTGTTATCTCGAATCTAGGTAAGTAAAAGAATTTTCTCTAAATTTTGGACCATGTTAGGCGGCTGGTAGCTACAAAATTATTGTCAATATAAAGCCTCATAACTTTTGAACCCTGATTTGATCTAATTATATGTCCAATAATATGATTCAGGAAACTCCAAAGTATGTAAAAACCGACTGGGAATTTAGATTAAAATTAATTAGATTTCTGGTTGTTTTTCATGTTATATTAGCCGCCGAGTCAACGGTATCCTATTCACTCCTTTTTTTTCTCCTTTTTGTCCTATTTTTTCTTTTGCCATTTGAGTTGGGTTGGCCTAACTCATATTTCTGATTGATAAGTCACGAGCCGGTGTTAACGAGAGGTTGGAGGTTTGGAGATAGGCTCTTGAGTCTAAGGGTTTCAAATTGAGCAGGACGAAAACGGAATATCCAGAGTGTAAGTTCAGCGCTGAGCCGGGGAAATGGGCGTGGATGTGAGGCTTGAATCACAGGTCATCCCAAGTAGAGGCAGCTTCAAGTACCTTGGGTCGGTTATCCAGGGGGGAGGGGAGATCGACGAGGATGTCACACACCGTATTGGGGTAGGATGGATGAAGTGGAGGTTAGCACCTCTAGTCCTGTGTGACAAGAGAATGCCACCGACACATAAAGGTAAGTTCTATAAAGCGGTGGTTAGACCGGCCATGATGTATGGGGTTGAGTGTTGGCCTGTTAAGAACTCACATATCCAGAAGATGAAAGTAGCAGAAATGAGGATGTTAAGGTGGATATGCGGGCATACTAGGATGGATAAGATTAGGAATGATGATATTAGGGAAAAGGTGCACGTAGCTCCCATTGATGACAAGATGCGGGAAGCGAGGCTCAGATGGTTCGGGCATGTTCAGAGGAGAAGCCCGGATGCTCCGGTAAGGAGGTGTGAGCGGCTGGTTGTGGAGGGCATGAGAAGAGGTAGAGGGCAACCTAATAAGTGTTGGGGAGAGGCGATCAGGTGGCGATGCTTCAAATTTCTGAGGACACTACACTTGATAGGAAGATCTGGACGTCGAGTATTAGGGTTGTAGGTTAGGAAATAGTCGAGTATTGTCTTACTTCGTACCTTTGTGAGTCTAGTCTGGTAGGGTTTTTGTCTAAGATAGCTAGTGGCAACGTTGTGTCTTACTATTTCGTTTTTTAGTGCAGGACCTATTTACTAGCTATCGCTTTTGCTTTGCATCTTTCTTCTGGATTTTCATGTTGTTCCTATTTTTCCTATGATTTCCGTGGTGATACTAATATTCTCTCCTTTTGTGTTTTTATTTTTTTGAGCCGAGGGTCTTTCGGAAACAGCTTCTCTACTCCTTCGGGGTAGAGGTAAGGTTTGCGTACACACTATCCTCCCTAGACCCCACTAGTGGGATTTTACTGTGTTGTTGTTGTTATTACAACATAATTTTGAAAATTGAATACGACTTTATAAATACTTTATGTTTGAATAAAAACTTGAAATTTCATAATAAGTATTTTTATTATATTTGGTAAAGGAAAAATATCACTTTTTTATATTAAAATGATTGAAATATCTTTAAAATTATTTGTAAAAATCTAAATAAGTAAGAAACAGCATTTTTACAAGACAGTGAGTTGGGGTATTGTTTGGGATGGATATTTGCAAATTCACGTAAAAATGAATAAAATAGTAAAAATTTTGGTAAAATTAGAAGTGATTATAAGCCGAAACATTATAAATTTGATGGTAGAGATTTATACTTTTAACTGAATTAAACTTATAATTATTTAACTTAAAAAGAATATTTTTAATATTTATTGAACCGGTAATATCTCTTTAGGACTCGTCTCGGCTAACATACGAAGTATTTTGTCATTCCTAAATAATTTATGTACTTCTTAAGAAAAGTTTTGTAAGCAACTTTTTCATGAAGATATCTGGTTCACCAAATGCCATGATGAACTTTTTCAGAACTTCTGTAAAACTGAACAATTTTTTCAAGATAAAAAAAAAAAAAAATCCAACCACTTTATTTAATTTTAGATACTTTCTTAAATAATCTGTCCAAACGCCACTTTTATAATTTTGCTAATTTTCTTTTTTGTATTTTATCTAGCATATTATTAAGACTAGTTTAAGTTCCCTTACTTAGCTATCAACCATGTTTGACCAAAAAGTTTCAAGCCTTTTTATTAAACTAATTAAATAAAAAGATATGGGGTAAATCCTAGCCAGAGATAATTTATTCTAGATCTGAGATAGAAGACAAGAATAAACAAGCAAAGCTGAACATAAAATTTGATTACAGTAGCGATTGGCTTCCATAATGTAAGAAAAGGAAGATGGGTTCAATAATATCAAATGATAAGGAAGAATACATAAGGAAAAGAATCACAATTCTTGAACAAGATAGACTTCCATACATTTGATAAAGTTGAACTACAGATAAAATGCATGGATCCTGAGATTTATCCCCCTTTTGGCGAAGAGCCTAGGAGGATGGAACATCTTCTCTTTCAGAGGGTTGTATGTGTATATATGTGTTCCCATCAGCCCCCCTTTCTGTTATCCTCTCTCATGATATTTATACAAAACACTTCCCTTACCCAGTGGTCCTTAGCCGGAGTACCTAAGTTCTTGGAATATCCTCTAGAGTATTCCTCTGAAATGTCTAAGTGTCGAACCAGCTGTTCGGGCTGAACTGAGTGCTCAACCTCGACCGTAGCTGAATCATTCGCTGATATATTGCTTCCTGTATGTGACTTCGGCTTGGTTGACTCATGGTCGTTTTTCCTTAAGTAGAATTCCTTGGATCAGATTTTGACCTATACAGTTAGTCCCTCCGCCTGTCGGGGTCGTTTTTGGACGAGCTTGGTGGGCGGACTACGCCAATTTGCGAGTTGAGAAATCTGAGCATCTGGGTCGAGGGGCGAACCCTTCATAGCGATATGACGATGTGATGCTTCGAGAGCCATACCTGACTGTTACGTCAATTTGAAATGATGTCAAATTGTCATTGCGTCATTAGGGCGCACGCTCCCTATACGTTACGTCGTTTCCTGTGCCTCTTCTGCTTTGGAGTTGATGTGGCGGCGTTTGGTTTTCCCGCTCAGGTGCTTGTATTCTTATAATTAGAGAAGAGAACTTCTCGTTTGGGTTGCTGTGTTTCCTATAAATTATTCGAAAAACTCCAGGCTTTTCTTTCCTCCCTCTTCATATTCTTAATTCTCCATCTCTCTTCTTTTGAAGTTTCTTTCCATTGTTACCCCCTCCACCTTAGCACTTATCATCTCCATAACCAAAGAAAACATGGCTAATGCACTTTCTAATTCCGGTAGAGTCGCCGGTACCGTTGCGTCGGAAACAGATATGCTCTCCCATAAAGAAGGGAAAGCCATTGTAGAAGATGAGAATTCTCCCACTGTGGATGAGATAATTCCACGCTCGGGGAAAGCCAGGACTGATTTCAAAAACTTACCTGACGCCGATCTCGAGCCCGTCATTTCTGTAATGGATGCTATGGCGCTTATGGCTAAGTGGAGGATTCCTGACCATTTTAAACTCATTCCCGCGGGTAACGACGTCGTGCAGATACATCGTCCGGGGTACTGCGCATTTTATGCGTACCCATTTGTCATCGGTTACACACTTCCCCTTCCTTCCCTGGCGGAGGACTTCTGTCGCTATTATGGGGTGTGCCCGGCTCAGCTCTCTCTGTATATGTACATCCTCTTCCTCATGCTTACCAAGTACGTGGAACTGGCCGGCCGGGGGATTTCTCTCCGTCACTTGCTTCATCTCTTCGTACCCAGTTTTTACAGGGGTACCATGATACATCTTCGTCACCGCGGGACCAAGGACTTGGTGGTGAAGATGGATGATAAGACCAATCGCCGCTTTTGGGAGAACTTCTTCTTTGTGAGGACGGAGCACGTGGTGTCAAATCCTAACGGATTTCCTGAGGAGTGGAATTATGCCCGTAAGTTTTTTTTCCTCAAACGGCTTCTCGTTGTCCCCTTCCGGTGATCTGATTGTTCTTCTTTTTACCTTTTGCTCTATGTTGCAGCCGAGAAGGCACCTCCTCTGCTAGTCGCTGATATTCGCGAGTGGGTGAGCCAGGTTTTGCCTCATACGATGGGGATTCGTGAATGGTCGCCGTTCCACGAGAGATTCGGGCGTCGACCTTTTGCTGGTGAGTCGTCTCGTCTTGCCCTTGGACACTTTGCCCTTTGTTCTTTATTTTCCTTCACCTATTTCCTCTTTGGTTTAATCTTCTCTTGTTGGTAGGTCGGCGGGTCACGAGGAGGGCGAGGGCTCCCATACCTGCTCTCCATCAATCGAGTCTCTCGATCGGACCTGCACCGATTGCGGCTGCAAGTGAGGGCGTTCAGGCTGCTGCTACTTTACAGACTACAGCCCCTCCCGGACTCGATCATCGCGAGGTTTCTCGTCAGACGGAAGCTCTGATTCCCGCAGTTCATTTGGTGGACAAATCGTCTTAGGACCATGGCGAAGAAGCTCCATTAAAGAGGCGGAGAATAAAGGCTGATGGGGTACCCAGGATCAAGGGGCCTTCGAGGGGCGATCCCATGTTGGCATGTCTGAGCCTGCTGGTGATGCTAATTCAGATAAGGAGACCGTATCCTCCTCGGGCGTGGAGGTGGTGCCCGTTTCTGGCATGGGGGGGTTTACCGTGGTAGGAGGCAGAGCTTTGAGGTTGCTGCGATCCTTCCGAGTGGTTCATCGACTTCACAACAGGCCCGTGCTCCCTCTTCGGCCAGCGAGAGGGCAAAGGGTGTGGTTATAGATGACTATGAATCCGGTTCAGATATTGACCTTGAGTACATAAGCATGTTTGAGGCGGGGTTCACTCGGGTGGAGGCGGGAACGGATGATTCCTCCCGCGTGGTCGAGATATCTCTGGATTGCAATTTGTTGGAGGACACGGTGAGCCTGGCTCCCCAATTTGCGCTTCTTTGTTCCACTACTGAAAGCAGGGCCCTTCAGGAGATCAGCGATGCTGGCCTATCATGGGGCGTAGCCGGAATGGCTTTGAGGGTGAGTTTATTGCTTTCTTCATTTTACGTCTTCCACTCTTGCTCACTCTCTCTTTTTGTTCTCTCTTCTTTCTTCAGACTTTCATTTTGAAGACTGAGAGTATTCGCCGCGAGGAGAGGAGGGCTGCCGCCTTTCAGAAAATGGTTTCAAAGTACCACTGAAACCGCAACAAGTGCCGCGAGATGCATGCACTACTCAGGGCGAGCGGCAATCTTCAGTCCCTTAGGGAGGAGTTGGAGCGGAAGGACGAGGACCCAATGCGATCCATTGGCTAATGCAGCGAACTCGAGGGGCTTCTTAGGGCTAAAGAAGAATAGCTCGAGGTGGGCAAGGGTGTTGCGACTGAGTGTGGTGATCTTCAGGCGAAGGTGGTGGCCCTGCGGGCGGAGCTGATAACTAGGGATTTTGATGCATTTTATACTCCTTCTTGCTTACGCTTTGATTATAAATTCATTCAAAATAGTCCCAAAATGGCTCATAAGTTGTGCTTGATTGCAGGTTTGATCAATAAAGTGACAAGATGTCAAAGATCGGCTCAAAAGAAGTGAAACCTGCACAAGTACGAAAGACAAGACAGAACTCAGGAGAAACAGGCCTAGTGCGGCCGCACTACACTTTGTGCGGTCCGCACTAGGGAGATTCAGAGAGTTGGATTTTTAGGCATCAAGGCAGTGCGGCCGCAGAGGGTTTTGTGCGGTCCACATTGAAGGCACCGCGGCCGCACTACCATTCTGTGCGGTCCGCAGAACCAAAGTTTAGAGAGATGCCAAATTCAGAAGATGAAGCCCGTGCGGTCCGCAGTCCATTCTGCGCGGACCGCATTAGAAGCCTCCACGGCCGCAGTCCATTCTGTGCGGTCCGCGGAGCCTGGGTTCAGAGAGTCAAGATTTCAAGTCAAGAGCCTAGAGCGGCCGCACACCATTTTGTCCCCGCAGGGGCATTTTTGTCCAGTTTTTCCAGCTTAGTATAAATAGAATCTTTTTCCATTTTTAGGGCATCTGACGTTGCAATACAGTAGTTGCGCTCGTGAGAAGACTTTTCCTAGCCATTTTGGACACTCTTAGTTTTAATCATTGAATCTTTGTATTTACATTAGTAATTAATTAATATATCTTTCTCTTCATCCATTTCTCTGATTTTCTCTTCAAGCGTGAGTAGCTAGACCCATTAGCTACGGTTGTGGCTCAACCCTAGTGTGGGTAATTGATGGGTGTTGTGATTTAAGGTTAGATTGACTATGGGTGTTTGTTATTTGGGTCAATTTTATGGTTTAATTTATGAATTAGTGGTTGCAAACACTAGTTTGTGCTAAGTTGACTTGGGCTCTTCTTGAGAAAGAGAACCTAAGTCTCCAAAATTGACCCAACAAGGAATTGGGATGGACTCAAGAGATTTGATAGTCCCAATTAAAGGGTTAAACCTCGAAAGAGTAATACCCGACTTGAACCCTAGTTGCTTGGACAAATATGCATACCCAATTGGTCTTGAGAAAGTCAATTTGGCAAAATCACTCTTTCTACCGAGAGGCGTAGAGTGGGTAGTATCAAGCAACGGTTATAACATATTCCCCAATCATGTCAGATGCAAGTACCCGTCAATTGGCCACCTAGGTGAAAGTCACTACCCTAGTTCCTTTTAAACCATTAGATACAACTTGTAGCAATTTACTCTTAGTTTAATTTAGTTGCAATTATAATTTATAGTTTGATCATAGTAAAATATAAAGAAAAACCAAAAATGAATAGAAGACCAATTAAGAGCACATACGCAATCCTAAACTAGATAGATACTCGATTCCAATCCTAGCTCTCTGTGGATTCGATCCCGACCCAAAAATCGGGTAAAAGCTATTGTGACCCTCTCTTGTTACTCATTAATAGTGCGGAGTTGGCAGTGATCACTTTTTGGCACCGTTGCCGGGGAGCTAACGATTTTGGCTATCTATTTAGTTAGTTTTGTGTGTTGTTCTTCTTTCCTTCTTTGTTACTAATTTGTGTGTGTCAATACTACATGTACCAAAATGGGCTTTAAATGCAAATGACCCTCTTGGCAATGTGCTTGCGGGGGAGGAGGTTGATGAAATTGGAGAGGATGAGGTGCCTCTTGTACCTCCCAGACCACGACGAGGCCGCCAGGCCAATGCTAATGAAAACGTTCCAGACCCTCCTCCGCCACCTCCAAGAGCGGTTCCGCGGGTGCTACCGAACCAAGGCTATGCAAGTGTTATTGTCCCACCCAGAATTCGGGCGGGCAATTTTCAGATAACCAATGTGATGTTGACCTTACATGAGCAGCGTGGGTATTTCACGAGCGCTGCGGATCAAAATGCCTACAAACATCTCAAGGGGTTCGTGGATACATGTTGGGGTAGCAAGCAGACGAATGTGTCTGAGGATGCTCTTAGGTTGAGGCTTTTCCCATTCTCACTTCGAGGGAAAGCATTGGATTGGCTAGAGAGACTCCCCAACCATTCCATCACAACTTGGGATGAGTTGGCGGATAAGTTTATTGCTAAATTTTTCTCACCCGGGCACATGGCGGCACTTCGAGATGAGATATTGGCCTTCAAGCAAGAACCCACGGAACCTTTGCATGAGATTTGGGAGCGGTTTAGAACGATGGTGAAGGAATGCCCCAATAATGATATGACGGAGACGATGATACAACAAACCTTCTATCGGGGCATCAATACTACAAATCAATGCATAGTCAATCAATTGGCTGGGGGTAATTTCATGAAGTTGCCTTATGACGAAGCTTGTGAGATTCTTGATAAGATGGCGGATACATCCTCCGCATGGCAAAGTAGAGCCAATGTTCCTCAAGGTGACCCTACGGTTATTCATTTGCATAAGGAATTACACGACCATGGGCAAGCTATAGCGGAGTTGATAACTACTATGAACCAATTGGCTAAGGCACTGTTGCAACAGGTCCAAAACCCTCGCCAAGTGAATGCTATGGAAGGTGTTAATATGCTTACCAACAAGAGAAGGCAAAGAAGGCAACAAAACCAAGGGAATTCTGAGCAATTTGCTGATGATTGTGATGGGTTTCAAAATGATGGCTATGATGAGCAAATGAAGAGGTACAATATGTGAACAATTTTCAAAGGTCCAACGGGGTCAACGTCTTCAAACCGACAACANTTGAGAAAGAGAGCCTAAGTCTCCAAAATTGACCCAACAAGGAATTGGGATGGACTCAAGAGATTTGATAGTCCCAATTAAAGGGTTAAACCTCGAGAGAGTAATACCCGACTTGAACCCTAGTTGCTTGGACAAATATGCATACCCAATTGGTCTCGAGAGAGTCAATTGGGAAAAACCATTCTTTCTACCGAGAGGTGTAGAGTGGGTAGTATTGAGCAACGGTTATAATATATTTCCCCAATCATGTCAATCGTGCCTTAGATGCAATTACCCGTCAATAAGCCACCTAGGTGAAGGTCACTACCCTAGTGCCTTTTAAATCATTAGATACAACTTGTAGCAATTTACTCTTAGTCTAATTTAGTTGCAATTATAATTTGTAGTTTGATCATAGTAGAATATAAAGAAAACCCCCAAAAATGAATAGAAGACCAATTAAGAACACACACACGATCCTAAGCTAGATAGATACTCGACTCCAATCCTAGCTCTCTGTGGATTCGATCCCGACCCACAAATCAGGTAAAAGCTATTGCGACCCTCTCTCGCTACTTTTTAGTGGTGCAGAGTTGGCAGCGATCACTTTTTGGCGCCGTTGCCGGGGAGCTAACGGTTTTGGCTATCTATTTAGTTAGTTTTGTGTGTTGTTCTTCTTTCCTTCTTTGTTACTAATTTGTGTATGTTAATACTACAGGTACCAAAATGGCTTTAAATGCTAATGACCGTCTTGGAAATGTGCTTGCGGGGGAGGAGGTTGAGGATATTGGAGACGATGAGGTGCCTCTTGTACCTCCCGGACCACGACGAGGCCGCCAGGCCACTGCTAATGACAACATTCCAGACCCTCCTCCGCCACCTCCAAGAGCGGTTCCTCGAGTGCTACCGAACCAAGGCTATGCAAGTGCTATTGTCCCACCTAGAATCCGGGCTTGGCAATTTTCAGATATCCAATGTGATGTGTCCGAGGATGCTCTTAGGTTGAGACTTTTCCCATTCTCACTTCGAGGGAAAGCATTGGATTGGCTAGAGAGACTCCCCAACCATTCCATCACAACTTGGGATGAGTTGGCGGATAAGTTTATTGCTAAATTTTTCTCACCCGGGCACATGGCGGCACTTCGAGATGAGATATTGGCCTTCAAACAAGAACCCACGAAACCTTTGCATGAGATTTGGGAACAGTTTAGAACGATGGTGAAGGAATGCCCCAACAATGATATGACAGAGGCGATGATACAACAAACCTTCTATCGGGGCATTAATACTACAAATCAATGCATAGTCAATCAATTGGCTTGGGGTAATTTCATGAAGTTGACTTATGACGAAGCTTGTGAGATTCTTGATGAGATGGCGGATACATCCTCCGCATGGCAAAGTAGGGCCAATGTTCTTCAAGGGACCCTACGGTTATTCATTAGCATAAGGAACTACATGACCATGGACAGGCTATAACGGAGTTGACAACTACTATGAACCAATTGGCTAAGGCACAGTTGCAACAAGTCCAAAATCCTCGCCAAGTGAATGCCATGGAGGGTGTGAGTATGCTTACCAACAAGAGAAGGCAAAGAAGGCAACAAAACCAAGGGAATTCCGAGCAATTTGATGATGAGTGTGATGGGTTTCAGAATGATGGCTATGATGTGCAAAATGAAGAGGTACAATATGTTAACAACTATCAAGGAAATAGAGGCAACTCTTCCAACCAACAACAGTGGCGGCCCCAGAGCAATTGGGGAAATCAACAACAAAACAATGGTAATTGGGGGAACAATAATCAAAACAACAACTGGGGCAGTCAGAACAACAATCAAGGTAACCAAGGGCATTGGAATGGTAATAACAACAATTGGGGTAACAATAACAATCAAGGTGGATGGAATAATGGGAATCAAGGAAACCGGGGGCAAGGCTTTCAAAGGCCCCCAATGTACCAACAACCGAACAATCCACCCCCTTTCCCTTCTCAATGTCCTAGTTCTTCGGGTAATGATATGGGTAGAATTGAAATGATGTTCGAACAGATGATGAAGAAGAATGCGGATTCGGATGCACAATTGGCTTCCCACAATACCTCTATCAGGAATTTGGAGGTGCAATTAGGCCAAATCTCTCAATCATTGAATACTCGCCCGAAGGGTGCTCTACCAAGTGATACGGTAGTGAACCCAAAGGGTGGGAACAATCATGTCATGGCGGTTACAACACGAAGTGGGAGAGGCGGTGATGTGAATGCCTCGAAACAAAAGCAAGTTGTTGATGATGATGTTGAGTTGCAAGAAGATGTGGTTCCTTTGGTAGTTGAAGATGTGGTTGATGACAATGTGAACAATGAAGTGAGGATTGACATTAATGAAACCGAGGTGGAAACTCAAGAGGTCGTGAACCCGTCTAGGGAGCACGTAATTGACATGCCGGAGCCGGTTGTTCCAAAAGCCAAGGCACCTTTGCCTAGGCCACCTCCCCCTATCCTCAAAGGCTAGCCAAGCAGAAAAGTGAGAATCAATTCAAAAAGTTCATTGACATGATGAAGAGCTTATCCATCAACGTGCCTTTGGTGGAGGCTTTGGAGCAAATGCCTGGTTATGCTAAATTCATGAAAGATTTGGTTACAAAGAAAATATCAATGGACTGTGAAACTATCAAGATGACCCACCAAGTTGGTGCCATAGTACATTCAATGGCCCCGAAATTAGAGGATCCCGGTGCTTTCACTATCCCCTGCACTATTGGTAGTGCAGACTTTGCCAAAGCTTTATGTGATCTTGGGGCAAGCATCAATTTAATGCCCTTCTCAGTTTTCAAGACTTTGGGTATTGGGCCTCCGAGGCCAACTTCCATGCGACTACAAATGGCAGATAGATCAATGAAGCGACCATTGGGTATAGTTGATGATGTGCTTGTCCGGGTGGACAAATTTATCCTGCAAGCGGACTTTGTGATTTTGGATTGTGAGGTTGACTATGAGGTCCCGATCATATTAGGTAGACCTTTCCTACCTACGGGGAAGGCTCTAGTGGATGTGGAAGCAGGGGAACTCACTTTCAGGGTAGGTGATGAAAAAGTTGTCTTTCATGTGTACAAGTCTATGAAGCAACCCAATAGCACCGAGGTGTGCTCATTTGTAGACCTTGTCACAGCTGTGATTGTGGATGACACCAGTGCTATGATCAACGTGGAGGATCCCCTTGAGGCCGTGCTATTAAATCTTGATGACAATGATGATGCAAGCAGAGTGGAGTGTGTCAATTCTCTACGTGGGATGGGCTCTTATTCCTATGAGCCAAGAAAATTGTCTTTAGATCTTGAAAATCGGAAAACTCCACCAACCAAACCATCAATTGAGGAGCCACCGGTGTTGGAGTTGAAGCCACTACCTCCACACCTCAGGTATGAATTCTTGGGCTCTAATTCAACTTTACCAGTTATTCTTTCTTCTTGCCTTACTAACATGCAGGTTGAGGCCACTTTGGAGGTGCTTCAAAGGCGAAAAGGGGCAATTGGATGGACTCTGGCCGATATTCGGGGAATAAGCCCCGCATTTTGCATGCACAAGATTATTTTGGAGGATGATACAAAGCCCTCCTTGGAACATCAAAAAGGCTCAATGAGGCAATACAAGAGGTGGTGAAGAAAGAAGTATTCAAGTGGCTAGATGCAGGTGTGGTGTATCCAATCTCCGATAGCTCATGGACTTCTCCGGTGCAATGTGTGCCGAAGAAAGGTGGGATGACTGTGGTGACAAATGACAACAATGAACTTATTCCCACTCGGACAATTATCGGGTGGAGGGTTTGCATGGATTACCGGAAGCTAAATAAAGTGACCCGCAAGGATCATTTCCCGTTGCCATTCCTTGACCAAATGCTTGATCGCCTTGCGGGGCGTGCCTTTTATTGCTTTTTGGATGGATATTCGGGTTATAATCAAATCTTAATCGCTCCGGAGGACCAAGAGAAGACCACATTCACTTGCCCATATGGCACATTTGCTTTCTCTCGAATGTCGTTCGGGTTGTGCAATGCTTCGGCGACCTTCCAACGATGCATGATGGCTATTTTCACCGATATGGTGGAAGACATTTTGGAGGTCTTTATGTATGATTTTAGTGTGGTTGGTGATTCATTTGAAGAGTGTTTGGGAAATTTGGATAGAGTTTTGGCCCAGTGTGAAGACACCAATCTAGTGCTAAATTGGGAAAAATGTCACTTCATGGTTGAAGAGGGCATAGTGTTGGGCCATAAAATTTCAAAGCATGGGATTGAAGTAGACAAAGCCAAGATAGAAGTGATTTCAAGGCTTCCTCCTCCACATCTGTCAAGGGGGTAAGGAGTTTTCTTGGACATGCGGGGTTCTACCGGCGATTTATTAAGGACTTCTCGAAGGTAGTGAATCCTCTTTGCAAGTTGCTAGAAAATGATACAAAGTTTGTGTTTGATGAGAGATGTATGGAAGCTTTTGAACTCCTTAAGCATAAGTTGACACCACCCCGATCATTACCGTACCCAATTGGAGTTTGCCTTTCGAGCTCATGTGTGATGCAAGTGATGTTGCGGTTGGGGCAGTGTTGGGTCAAAGAGTGAACAAAATGTTTCATCCTGTGTACTATGCAAGCAAGACTATGAAGGAAGCTCAAAGGACCTACACGGTGACGGAGAAGGAATTGTTGGCTATTGTGTTCGCCATGGATAAATTTCGGCCATATCTTATGGGAGCCAAAGTCATAGTGCACACCGATCATGCCACCCTTAGGTATTTGATGACAAAGAAAGACTCCAAGGCAAGGTTGATGCGATGGGTGTTACTTCTTCAAGAGTTTGATTTGGAAATAGTGGACCGGAAAGGTAGTGAGAACCAAGTGGCAGATCATTTGTCCCGCTTGGAGGAGGAAGGAAGGTCGTGTGATGGCCTAGAGATCAATGATACATTCCCCGATGAGCAACTACTTTCTGTGTCGATGTGTGATATGCCATGATTTGCGGACATTGCTAATTTCCTTGTAACTGGCATCATCCCGTATGAGCTCTCTTCTAACCAAAGCAAGAAGCTCAAACGGGATAGTCTGGACTTCTATTGGGACGAGCCATACTTGTTCAAGATTTGCACCGACGGAGTAATCCGGAGGTGTGTACCTGAGGAGGAGCAAATTAGCATCCTAGAGGCTTGTCATTCCTCCCCCTATGGTGGCCATCATGGAGGGGTGAGGACGGCTTCGAAAGTTCTAAGTTGTGGTTTTTATTGGCCAACCTTGTTCAAAGATGCAAGTGATCTAGTAAAAAGGTGTGATCAATGTCAACAAGCGGCGGGATTTCCAAGAAAGATGAGATGCCTCTAAACACAATTCTTGATGTTGATATCTTTGATGTATGGGGTATCGATTTTATGGGCCCTTTTGTAAGCTCGTGTGGTAACACTTACATTCTTGTAGCGGTTGATTATGTATCAAAATGGGTTGAGGCCGTGGCCTTGCCCAACAATGAAGCTAGGAGTGTGGTGGCATTTCGAAAGAAGAGTATTTTCATAAGGTTTGGTACACCTCGGGCAATCATTAGTGATGGAGGATCGCATTTTTGTAATAGAGCCTTTGATGCCTTGCTTTCCAAGTATGGTGTCAACCATAAAGTCTCTACGCCTTATCATCCTCAAGCAAGTGGCCAGGTTGAAGTGTCTAATAGGGAGATCAAGAGCATTTTGTCCAAAACTGTTAATGCCAATAGGACCGATTGGTCTAAAAAGTTAGATGATGCTCTATGGGCTTACCGAACCACTTACAAGACCCCAATTGGTATGTCACCGTACCGGTTGGTGTTTGGGAAAGCATGTCATCTACCAGTGGAGTTGGAGCATAAGGCCATGTGGGCCTTGAAGAAGTTGAATCTTGATTGGGATATAGCTGCTAATCTTCGGGTGGAGCAACTCAATGAGCTTGATGAATTTAGGTTCCATGCCTATTCTAGTTCGTCCCTTTATAAGGATAAAATGAAATATCTTCATGACAAATACACTCGGGGGAAGGAGTTCAGGGTGGGAGATTTGGTGCTCTTATTCAATTCTCGACTACGGTTGTTCCCGGGAAAGCTGAAATCAAAGTGGAGTGGACCATTTGAAGTAGTGTGTGTGACCCCATTTGGTGCTATTGATTTAAAGAATAAAAATGGTGAAGTTTTTTAGAGTGAATGGGCATCGGTTCAAGCATTATCTTGGGAAGTTTGATGATAGCCATGTGGTGGCTGCTGTTCATTTCAAATGATTTGATGGTAACATGTGTCATGCCGCGACGTTAAATCAGGCGCTACATGGGAGGCAACCCATGTGTCTTTCTTTTTGTTTTCTTTGATTTTCTTTATAGTATAGGATTGATTTTTGGGCTAACTGGTTGTGAGATTTTACAGGATTGAGTTGATGCAGTGCAGGACATAATTGAAAAATTGCACAGGTCTCTGAAGTTTCCAGTGCGGCCGCACTACCATTTTGTGCGGTCCGCACTGGTAAAGGGTGACTAAAATGCTCTCTGAAGTTTGCCACCGCGACCGCGGTTGATTTGGTGCGGTCCGCGGTGGACCACCGCGGTCGCGATCCATTTTGTGCGGACCGCGGTGGGTTACTGCGTTAATCTGGAACAAAATAGCCCAGTGCGGACCGCGGTCCATTTTGTGTGGTCCGCACTGGTAGGTGAGAATGGGCCCCAGGACTTTTTCTATAAATAGTCTCCGAGGGCCTCTTTTTACCCTTTTCGAACCCTTCACTCTCAGACCTAACAAAACACTGTTCATCACGCCTTTGCTTGTAATTAATTGATTGGAACTTCTTGCTTCACTTCATCTCATTATCTGGTACCATAATCTTCCCTGTACTTGTTTAATTTTGTTAATTTTTTTTCTTTTTCTTAACTTCTGTTCTTCTTCCTCCCGTAATTAATTCAATTGCTAGGTTAGAAGGGCTTTAACTTTGATTCATGAGGACTTAGGTAGTGTAATGGACTGAGTAATCATTTAGGGCCTCTAATTAGGTGAAAAATTTGACCTTAAAAGAAAAATCATGAACCCTAGTTTAGTGCCAAATCTGGGCACCCTATGCGGACCGCGGTCAATTTTGTGCGGTCCGCGGTGCCCCAGTGCGGTCCGCAATACCATTTTGTGCGGACCGCACTGAAGACTCCTGAGAAATTTTATTTTGAGCAGTGCGTACCGCGGTTGATTCTGTGCGGTCCGCACTAGCCCCAGTGCGGTCGCAGTTGCTTTTGTGCGGTCCACACTGCTGAGATTTAGAGGCCATGTTTTTGGAACCCCCCACCTGTGCGGACCGTGGTCGTTTCTGTGGGGTCCGCAGTGGCCTCAGTGCGGTCGCAGTTGGTTTTGTGCGGTCCGCACTGGGCACTTCTGCAACCTTTCTTCCCTGTTTCTGCAACACTGTTTTTAATTGATTACACTGGTACTAACAAGCTGTTTGAATTGCGATTGCAGACAATGGTGAGACAACAAGGAAAAGGCTTAAAACAATCGGGAAAAGGAGAATCCTCCCGGGGAGGGAAGAAGAAGATGATAAAACTCACTCCCCAAGCTCGGGAAAACATAAAAAGGACCAGAAAACTAATCAAAGCTGCAGACAGAGCTGCTTCCCATTCCTCGGGGAGTGAGTATCAACCATCAAGGGACATTTCTTCAGACTCAGTGCCAGAATACATGGAAGACTGGCCGGAGAGAACTAAGCTAAGAGACACCCCTCCACCATCACCTACTACCCAAGCACCAACTACTGTCATTTCTGAGTCGTCTGAGGGCTCAGCAGCAGGTAGTGGGGAATACTCCACCTCTCCTACAGCTTCATTATCTGGAGAGGGTGAAGGAGGAGGTGAGGAGGAAGTACAGGGAGATGAGGAGGCAGCTGAAGGAGGTGAACCAAGGGTTGGGGGTGTAGATAGAACGAGGAAGTCGGAGGTTTGGCGAGATAGGTTCGTAAGTGAGGTGGCATACCACAAATTTAGGGAGTGGTGGCCGGTGAGAAAATTGATACCGGAAAGGAGCTTCATTNTTCTTATTTGTGATTCGTAGCTTTTTGTTTTCGGAGTTTGCAATAAGCCTTTGGTTTTCTTAATGCCACGGTTCTTTCCAAAGGTGGAGTGTTATGTGAACCGGGTGGCTCTTCCCAATGATGGATGACGTGACAACCTTCTTAAGGGTTTGAGTCCGTTTTTCTTTTTGTTTTTAGTAGTTTGTAGTTAAGGGTACCTCAAGCAAAGCTTCACTTGGGACTAGCACATTTGCCTTTGATCTTATGGTCAAAAACAAATTGTTGTGTTTAGGATGGTGAAAGTCGTGACCTTGAGACTCTTGTGTTGACCGATAATCATCAAGTGGTTTTTCGGGACCATTGTGTGCTCAAATCATATCTAAGGTCGTTGTGGGCCCCCGACTCTATGTCTTTAGCAATCCCTTAGCTTGTGTGGTGAGCAATTGAGTTGCAAGTCCAAGTCCCGAGCCATTGGTCTAGAACTTGCCCTGAATGTTTGTTGAGGCGAAATCCTAAGTGAATTTTGACTTGAGACGTGATTATAGGCTCTCCTTGATCCAAATGATAGATTGAACAATTCCACAGCCTACCAATGATAAGATCCCTAGTCAACCCTTTTGAGCCTTAGACCTTTTTCTTTCAAGAACCATGATACAAGCCTATACCCGTTCTAAAAAGATACCCTCTCTTGGCACCCAAATCTTTCCTTTAGCACATGGCAAAAGTATAAGTATGGGGGAGAGACGAGGATTGCAACAAAGTGGTAAAAGGCACAAAAGTGAAAAAAAGGAAAGGCAATGAAAAAGAAAGAAAAGCAAAAAGACAAAAAGGTGAAAAAGACTACAAAGGGATTCAAGAAAAGCAAAGAAAGAAAGGTGTGGAAAGTTGAAAAAGGAGAAAAGGTTTGAAATGCATAAGAAAGAGTGACAATGTGTCTCTCTAACCCCTTAGAAAGAAGGGAAATGACCCAAAGAGTCAAGTGAATTGTGCCAAATGAATCAAAAGAAGTGCTTAAGGGAAGATGGAACCCACTTGAACAAAAACAAGACCTACCCTGAACCAAAAGCCTTCACAATGACTCCACAAAAGCCCTATATGATCTTGAGTCGAATGAAGCTTACATTAGTGGATACTCACATAAGGGGCAAGCATATGGTACTTAGAGCCGGACTTGTGACCTTTCCTTGAGAGAGATGAGTGAATTCCCATTACCTCGTTTTGTGTGCCACTATTCTAAAGGTGAGGTTTGCTTAGGGAGAGTTGAGGATGTGTGAGTTTGGGTTCCACAATGACCAAAGTAATTGAAAGAGTTCTTTGATGTGTTGAGTCAACTCTTGATGCTCTTGTGTCGCACTTGATCCATGTTTGTTCAAAGAGTAAATTTGTTAATGGTTCATTTGTATTGAGGGCAATTGTTAGTCCCAATTGATGC
Source organism: Nicotiana attenuata (assembly GCF_001879085.1). NCBI lineage: Eukaryota > Viridiplantae > Streptophyta > Magnoliopsida > Solanales > Solanaceae > Nicotiana > Nicotiana attenuata. The sequence goes on along the minus strand of NW_017671429.1, from coordinate 141,439 downwards.
TAGTTGAGATTGCTTTAGGACAGCTGAAAATTTCTTGGATTTTCCCTTAAGGGGTGGGTCTTACTTTGCTTGCTTGAGGACAAGCAAAAGCTTAAGTTTGGGGGTTGATAACTAGGGATTTTGATGCATTTTATACTCCTTCTTGCTTACGCTTTGATTATAAATTCATTCAAAATAGTCCCAAAAAGGCTCATAAGTTGTGCTTGATTGCAGGTTTGATCAACAAAGTGACAAGATGTCAAAGATCGGCTCAAAAGGAGTGAAACATGCACAAGTACCAAAGACAAGACAAAACTCAGGAGAAACAGGCCTAGTGCGGCCGCACTACTCTTTGTGCGGTCCGCACTAGGGAGATTCAGAGAGTTGGATATTCAGGCATCAAGGCAGTGCGGCCGCAGACGGTTTTGTGCGGTCCGCACTGAAGGCACCGCGGCCGCACTACCATTCTGTGCGGTCCGCAGAACCAAAGTTCAGAGAGATGCCAACTTCAGAAGATGAAGCCCGTGCGGTCCGCAGTCCATTCTGCGGGGACCGCATTAGAAGCCTCCGCGGCCGCAGTCCATTCTGTGCGGTTCGCGGAGCCTGGGTTCAGAGAGTCAAGATTTCAAGTCAAGAGCCCAGTGCGGTCCGCACTGACCCCGTAGGGGCATTTTTGTCCAGTTTTTCCAGCTTAGTATAAATAGATTCTTTTTCCATTTTTAGGGCATCTGACGTTGCAATACAGTAGTTGCGCTCGTGAGAAGACTTTTCCTAGCCATTTTGGGCACTCTTACTTAGTTTTAATCGTTGAATCTTTGTATATACATTAGTAATTAATTAATATGTCTTTCTCTTCATCTATTTCTCTGATTTTCTCTTCAAGCATGAGTAGCTAGACCCATTATCTAGGGTTGTGGCTCAACCCTAGTGTGGTAATTGATGGGTGTTGTGATTTAAGGTTAGATTGACTATGGGTGTTTGTTATTTGGGTCAATTTTATGGTTTAATTTATGAATTAGTGGTTGCAAACACTAGTTTGTGCTAAGTTGACTTGGGCTCTTCTTGAGAAAGAGAACCTAAGTCTCCAAAATTGACCCAACAAGGAATTGGGATGGACTCAAGAGATTTGATAGTCCCAATTAAAGGGTTAAACCTCGAGAGAGTAATACCCGACTTGAACCCTAGTTGCTTGGACAAATATGCATACCCAATTGGTCTTGAGAAAGTCAATAGGGCAAAATCACTCTTTCTACCAAGAGGTGTAGAGTGGGTAGTATCAAGCAATGGTATAACATATTCCCCAATCATGTCAATCGTACCTTGGATGCAAGAACCCGTCAATTGGCCACCTAGGTGAAATTCACTACCCTAGTGCTTTTTAAACCATTAGATACAACTTGTAGCAATTTACTCTTAGTTTAATTTAGTTGCAATTATAATTTGTAGTTTGATCATAGTAGAATATAAAGAAAAACCAAAAATGAATAGAAGACTAATTAAGAGCACATACGCAATCCTAAACTAGATAGATACTCAATTCCAATCCTAGCTCTTTGTGGATTCGATCCCGACCCAAAAATCGGGTAAAAGCTATTGCGACCCTCTCTTGTTACTCATTAGTAGTGCGGAGTTGGCAGCGATCAGGAGCTTGAGCAGAGTGCCATTAGAGTCGCCGGTCTAAGTGTCAAATTGGCGGAGAAGGTGACCGAGTTGGAAAGGAAGGCGACTGAGCTGGAGAGGGCTGAGGGAGCCCGAGTAGCGTCCTTGGCGAGGGCTGCGGCACTGGAAGATTCTATCCGCGTTCTCAGGTCTGAACGTGCAACTGAGATGGAAACGACCGCTCTGAGAGAGGCGCGACTTGATGGGCGAATTGGCGGGCTTGAGAGAGACGTCTCAAGCCTGGGTGATCAAATTGCTGCTCTCGAGGCTGAGAGGGAGCAATTGTTGGCTTCGACTCCTACTGCGTCTGTCTCTGTTGACGTTCCTCGCCCTTTGTACGAGATGTGGATCCACGTTGAGGCTCAACGGGATATATATAAGGGCTTGTTGGCAGCGGGGAATGCTCCTGAAGCCGCTTTCGTGTTAAAGCGCGCGAGGCCCGGCTTGCCTTCGTCAACGACCCTGCAACACCGGAGGCCGGTGGAGAAGATGAGGCCGAGAATGAGCTTACCTTTGATGATGAACATTCTGATGGAGAGGGTGATGGTAGAGGTGAAGCCATTGAACCAAGCAGGGAGAGAGATGACCGCGTGGATGGGGATAATGCTAAGTGAAGCTTTTGTACTTAATTTTTCCTCCTGTATTTAGTTTTTCCGTACTTAGTTAGTTGGGTGGTGCCCCCCTTTTGGCCCTTTGTAAGACGTTATTTTTCTTTTGAATGGAACAGTTGATTTGTCCTTGGTTGTACGTCTTTGGCATTTCCTTCTTTTTTCTTTTCGCGTTTCTAGGATCTTCTTGCAATAAGTCCCTGACTTTCGGTAGTTAATTCAAGCGGGGTCGAATTTGACTTGCTAATTCGAGCGAGGTCAAATTTAGACTTGTTGATTCAAGTGAGGTCAATTTGTCTTGCTAATTTGAGCGAGGTCGAATTTGTCTTGTTGTAAATTTGAACGAGGTCGAATGTACAGTTGTTAGTTCGAGCGAGGTCGAATTTGCCTTGCTAATTCGAACGAGGTCGAATTTAGACTTGTTGATTCGAGCGAGGTCGAATTTGTCTTGCTAATTCGAGCAAGGTCTATTTAGACTTGTTGATTCGAGCGAGGTCGAATTTGTCTTGCTAATTCGAGCGAGGTCGAATTTAGACTTGTTGATTTGAGCGAGGTCGAATTTGTCTTGCTAATTTGAGCAAGGTCGAATTTAGTTATGCTAATTTGAGCGAGGTCGAATTTGTCTTGTTGTAAATTCGAACGAGGTCGAATGTGCAGTTGTTAGTTCGAGCGAGGTCCAATTTAGACTTGCTAATTCGAGCGAGGTCGAATTTAGACTTGCTAATTCGAGCGAGGTCGAATTTGTCTTGTTGTAAGTTCGAACGAGGTCGAATGTATAGTTGTTAGTTCGAGCGAAGTTGAATTTGTCTTGCTAATTCGAGCGAGGTCGAATTTAGACTTGTTGATTCGAGCAAGGTCAAATTTGTCTTGCTAATTCGAGCGAGGTCGAATTTAGACTTGTTGATTCGAGCGAGGTCGAATTTGTCTTGTTGTAAATTCGAACGAGGTCGAATGTACATTTGTTGTGTTGGCGTGATGTGTAAACATGGTGGAGTTGCGTAAGAATTCCGTATTTTGCTTCGCTTTCTCATTTATTGGAGAATACTACATGTTGTTGTACGGTCCGTACATACATTCGAGGAGTCCCAGTCTATCTAGTCCGTTCATCGCTTGACCTGGAGAGGTAGTTGATAGGCCGGGTGATGAATGTCTCGCTCAAGCTTCGGGATGTCTCAATGTATGTACGAGATTGAATTTTGGCTAGTTGTGTCGTCGCATAGTGGCTTTGGCGAGCGCGTGGGTGAGTTTTACGCACTTGTGTTATGTCTGCATGTTGGAGAGATTCGTATGTTTTTCGGGCTGGTGACCCAGTCCCAGTCTATACAAACTTTTCCTTTATGGCGTTGAGTACCAACTTATTGGGGGGNCAGACTCGTCCTTTATGGCGTTGAGTACCAACTTACTGAGGGGGGTTTCGCTCGACCGTTTCCTGCAGGATGATATGGCGCGGAGCGTTTTCTTGGTGTGCTATATTGATGGCGTTTGCTTCCGGTTCGCGTGTCGGTGAGTATGCACTTGTTCCTATCCCACTCTAAAAAGAAATAGTAAGTTAAAGCCAAACGAAATCGTTTGTTACCTCGACTGATTGGTTAACGAGTGGAAGAGAGCGACCATGTTCCCTTCTTTGGCTATCATAGCTGCTATCATTGGTTGAGCTAATATCCACCGAACTCGGATGATATCTTGTGGGTCTTTGGCTTGGTGTTTTTGCTGTCTCCGCTACTTGGGTCTCGAAAGTCCCTCCGATCTGATTGGCAATGAACTGAGAGTGCTAGCTTCAGATCCGATCTCAGCCTCGTACTTAGCTTCGGCGTTAGTCAAATCTGGGCACCTTGTGGGCTGATGACTTACTTCTCCCATTGGGATCTTCGAGTTCAAGTCCCAATCCGATCCAGTCCCGAGTGCGTGAAGATACGGAAACATAAGCCGCACCACAAGCACACAGGCGAAAGGATGAAGTTACAACGAACGGGAAGTAGAACTAGAATCGAGTTTAGATCTAGAGGAAACTAAAACTTTGGCTAGGAAATCCCCACAGACGGCGCCAAACTGTTTAACTAAAAAGTTTCAAGCCTTTTATTAAACTAATAAATAAGAAGATATGGGGTAAATCCTAGCTAGAGATAATTTATTCTAGATCTGAGATAGAAGACAGGAATAAACCAGCAAAGCTAAACATAAAATTTGATTACAGTCGCGATTGGATTCCATAATGTAAGAAAAGGAAGATGGCTTCAATAATATCAAATGATAACGAAGAATACATAAAGGAAAAGAATCACCAATCTTGAACAAGATAGACTTCCATATATTTGATAAAGTTGAACTACAGATAAAATGCCAGGATCCTGAGATTTATCCCCCTTTTGGCGAAGAGCCTGGGAGGATGGAACATCTTCTCCTTCAGAGGGATGTATGTGTATATATGTGTTCCCATCAGCCCCCCTTTCTGTTATCCTCTCTCATGATATTTATACAAAACACTTCCCTTACCCAGCGGTCCTTAACCGGAGTACCTAAGTTCTTGAATATCCTCTAGAGTATTCTTCTGAAATGTCTAAGTGTCGAAATAGTCGTTCGGGCCGACCTGAGTGCTCGACCTCGACCGTAGCTGAATCATTCGCTGATATATTGCATCTTGTACGTGACTTCAGCTTGGTTGACTCCTTATCGTTCTTCGTTAAATAGAATTCTTTGATCAAATTTTGACCTATACAAACCAAACTAATATTTCAAATTTACAAATAAACTTATTATAAATGACAAAAAGATTACATGAAAATCAATTTAAGAAATAAAAACATAAATTTATAAAGTATCGCGCCGGTAAAGATTATATAGTGGAGCACACCAATCCATATGTACTAATATATGGTCTTTGAGTTTAACTTTTGTGTGTCGATAATATATGGAATTTTTTATACCATCAAACTAAATTAACTTATACTCCCTCTATTTCTAATTATTTTTCGTGTTTCTCTTTTAATGTTCATTAAAAAAATCTTATTTAGGAAAATATTTTTTTTACTATATTGAATATTTACTCTATTTTTATGTGTCATCTCCATCTTCAAGAACAATTATTACTAAGGGTAAAATGAGAAAAAATAATATATTATGTCTTGAACTTCTAAAATGACAAATAATTTGAGACAACTATTTTTAAAAATCACGATTAATAATTTAAGACGGAGGGAATAGCAATAGACTTTTAGTAGCAAACCTAATACAGTAATTTGAAAAACAGGTTAATAACTTATTGTTACGAATTAATTTACACTAATATAAAAAAGAGAAATTTGCACAAGTCCCTAGTCCCCATATACGGACACACACAAATTTTGGTTATTGAGATATTTATTTACATACTAATTTTGGTCATTGAGATATTTAATAACCAAATTTAAACTTCTAATAATTGAATGAACCTTTACATATTTAACGAATCATGTTACCATAATATCATTTGATTATGAGGATCTTGAACCTAATTGCTTTGACCCCAAAAGTTAGCTTATGAGACGGTATTATTCAGTATCACATATAAGAAGGAAAATACTTATCCATACTGATGTGGAACTCTAATACTTCCTCTCCTCTGCCCCATGTCCGGGTCAAAATCTTTAGAGCATGAACAATATAACACTGTAACCAACATAGATAAACCAAAAATTGGAATAGGTCAAACTCTGATATCATAATAAGCAATGAATCCCGAACCTAACTTAACCAAAAACTAATTCATTAAATGAGTATCGCCAATACTATATAAGGAGGAAATACTCCATCCCACACTAATGTCAGATTCAAATAGGTTACTTTAAGTTAGTACTATTAGTCCTTATTTGAGGATTATTAGGTTCTAAAAATAGTTTAAATGTAACATCTTTCCCATATATAAGGATCAAAAAACACATATTTTGCTATATAAAGAGTTAAAGGTGCTAGTCATATATCACAAATTCACAACGATCAAAATTAAAATCGTCCAATAATTGAGGATAAAAAAAGCTATTATCTCATAAAAATATATACAGCTGGACTACATATGTGTGGACCAATGGCGGCTTATATTATATTCTAGTAATTATTTCCTATTCAATCCAAGTTTACCTATTACAATATCTTACTCATTATGAATTGACATACTACAAATAAGTTCTACTGTTGAAAATTATTAGTAAGAGCTATTATAATTTTCGTATACAAAATAACCCACTGCACTTTAATAAATAAAGTATTATTATTTGTAATTTAGGGACTTGAGATAATAAAAATTAATAGTAGCATTATATTACGCTACATGATAATAGGTAATTTTAAGTCAAAGGTAATTTGGGTCAAATGAAGCAAGAAAGTTTGTACGTATGAATTACTTTAGAGAAGGAAGATTGAGTCAGAATAATGATATTTTTAATAAGCAACGTCTTGTTAAACTATATCTTACACAGGTCAAACATAGGGTTGACTTTCATTAATCCTAATGACATTAGAATCATTTTGATAAGTGAAACTCTGCATTACCGTGTCCTTGAAGCATACATTTTACGGAAAATATTTTTCAATTTTCTCATGTTTAGTTGGCTTAAATGTTTTGGAAAACATTTTCCTCATAAACTTAAAACTCTTCTTCAACCTTTCCCACCCTATTCCCCATCCCCACCAACCCTCCCCCCCACACACACACCTATCGCCACCCAACCACCCAATCTCTACCCCACACACCCCCCCCCTCCCCACTTGCTTACCCACCAGTGCGAAGCCAGAAAATTTCATTAGGGTGTTCAAACTTGAAAGAAGTATAAAACATTCATAAGGTGTTCAATAATATGTTATATACTACTAAAATCTAATATTTTTACCTATATTAACCGTGTAAATTTTCGGACGAAGGGTGGCAGTTGGACCACCCTTGGGGCTAGGTAGCTCGCCATGCCCCCCCCTAAAAGAAATATTATAAGAATACTTTCTTTTCAGTTGTAGATAGAGTAGTATTTTTCTTTTTTCATTTCAACAAAATGAGTATTTTTTCATGATATAAAAAAGTATTTTGTTTCATTTTAACAATAAAAGTACTTTCTTTATGATGTAGAAAAAATATTTTCTTTCATTTTCAACAAATAATGTAGTAAAAAGTTTTTTTTTCTTTCATTCAACAAAATGAGTATTTTTTTCATGTGAATGTAGAAAAAGTATTTTTTTTATTTTAAAAATAAATACTTATTTCATGTTGTAAAGGCAGTATTTTCTTTTTCAAATCCAAAAAAGATATTTTCTTTTTAATGTATACAAATTTCAACGTTGTTTTTGGTGAAGCAACACATTAGTCCTTTTTGGCTTTTGATGGTGATATTTTAAAGAATAATTAAATTTTGAAGAAAATAAGTTTTTGAAACGTGGGTATTTAGAGTTTTCGGGAGGGGAGCGGAAGGGGGGCGGGAGGGCGGGGGGGGAGGAGAAGCCCAGAAAACATGGGGATATGGGGGAGGGGGGTATGGAAAATAGCATAAAAAATTATTTTTCTAAAATATATTTTCTACTCTCTAAACAAACACTAGAAAATATTTTTTGGAAAAAACTTTTTCGCTCACCAACCAAACATGGAAAAATAAG
>NW_017671429.1:118377-133560 GCF_001879085.1 Nicotiana attenuata | reverse complement strand
AACATGGAAAAATAAGTAATATAACCACTCATTTTCCAGGAAAATATTTTCTAGGAAAACATTTTCCTTCATACCAAACACATCCTAAAAGTTTGTCACGCCCGAACCTTGTGGAGCGAGATCGGCGCTCAACTGAGTTACCACAGTCAAACAAGCCTACTTAGTGCTTACTACCCAATCTTACCCATAAATAATTTGAAAATAGATAACAAGAGGTAGTCAATCGAAAGAGTAAAGCGTACAATACCGATTTTTCATTAATTAGGAATCTTCATCGATAGATGGCAAGATATTACAAGTTCATAGTTTAAAAATGGAAACATCCGACAACTATAATATTCTTAGTTTGTTTTCCCCGTTCAAAATACAACCGACAGTATGTGTACGAAGCCTCTAAATAAAATATGAGAGCAATATGAATGTGCCGGTAACAAGGCCTCGGCTATACCTCAAAAGTAATATACAAGAAAGCAATACAACATATGGGCCCCAATGTAGAATATGGCTCACCAAAATCCGCAAAGCGGAGGGTATGCTGCTATCAAGAAGAAATTTCGCCTGCTGAGGCACCACCTGTATCCATTAAAGATGCAGCATCCTTGCGAAAAGAAACATTAGTACATATGGTATAGTACTAGTGTGAAAGCTAAGTAACCTCACATGGAATGGAATGTCAATATAAGGAGAGAGATACATAAAAGCAATAAGTAGATCAATAATATTTAAATACCAAGTTACAACATAATCAGTTTTCAAATAAGTTTTAATATTTTTTAGTTGGGAGATCATTAGTTGCTGACACACCACCATGCACGTGGAATTTAGTCCGATCTTGACCCGAACGGCCAAGCATGCAGACATTTGAATATAGAAAATGCGAAATCACCATGTGCATGGCATGATATCTGTTCTCTGCCCTATCGGCAAGGCCGTCTCACCACAATGTCGTGTGGGTCGACATGGTCTTTGCTAGCAATCTATTCATCCCAATCAAGGAAAAATAATATCAACATAATACAAAGGAGATATGTCTCTCATTCATCTCCTACACCGGCACGTGTAGTTTCGGGCTTGGGCCTTTATAATCCACCCTTCCTCGATGACGTAATGATACTCCCAAAAATAGTTTTATATAAAAAGAAATATGTTCATCTCATAGCCTTTCATAGAATATTTTTATTTCATTGGCACTCTTGTCATACACGATAATTTTCATTCTTGGCACAATGACCACACATCAAATGCTTTCATTTCCTTTCTTACCATGGGTTATCAGCAAACATCAAGGGTATTTTAAAATATGGGAGAATCATATCACCAAATCATGAGTATGTAAGAGCTAAAATGCTTGAAATGTTTCCAAAAGGAGGGCCTGACAATTTTACTTGAAACATGAGCGAATTCATAGATATTCGACAAGTTAACCATAATTGAAATATTCTTCAAGGAGAGCGTGAAAATAGCAATTGGAACTAACTTGAGTACATAGACATTTGAATAAATGATTCATTTGAGGCAATTCAACATGATAGGAATAGGAGCTTGGACAAACCATGCTTGGAGCTAACAAGGAATTCATGGAATCCAATTCTTTAGAAGGAGTTTAGCCAACATACTTTGATTGAGCTTTCCTTAGGTTCATTACGGCGTTCAACTACTCTTAGCAATTCAATATACATTAGTGATCGCTGCCAACTCCGCACTACTAATAAGTAGCAAGAGAGGGTCGCAATAGCTTTTACCTGATTTTGGGTCGGGATCGATATCCACAGAGAGCTAGGATTGGAATCGAGTATCTATCTAGATTGGGATTGCGTATGTGTTCTTAATTACACTTCTATTCATTTTTGGGATTTTCTTAATAATTCTACTTTTAACAAACTACAAATTGTAAATTAAGCTAAGGGTTAAATGCTATGGGTTGTTCAAATAGTGTAAAGGGCACTAGGGTGGTGACTACCGCCTAGGTGGTCAATTGACGGGTACTTGAATCTAAGGCTCATTTGACATATTTGGGGAGTATGTTATAACCGTTGCACGACTTTGCCCACTCTACACCTCTCGGTGGTTCAAGTGATTTTGCCCAAATTGGCTTTCTCAAGACCAATTGGGTATGCAATTTTACTCAAGCAACTAGGGTTCAATTCGGGTATTACTCTCTCGAGGTTTAACCTTTTAATTGTGGCTATCAATCTCTTGAGTACGCCCCAATTCATTGTTGGACCAATTTCGGAGACTTAGGCTCTCTTTCTCAAGAAGAGCTTAAGTCAACTCAACACAAACTAGTGTTTGCAACCACTAATTTAGAAATTAACCATGAAATTGGCCCAAATAACAAACACCCATAGTCAAATTAGCCCTAAAATACAAGACCCATCAATTACCCACACTAGGGTTGAGCCACAACCCTAGCTATGGGGTCTAGCTACTCATATTCAAAGAAGAAAAACATGAAATAGATGAAGATGAACTCATATTAATTAATTGCTAAGCTAAATACAAAGATTCAATGATGAAAAGTAAGTAAAAATGCCCAAAATGACTAAGAAAACTCGACCCACGAGCGCAGCTTACCTATTACAATATCTGATGCCCTAAAAATGGAAAAAGAATCTATTTATACTAAGCTAAAAAATCTGGACAAAAATTTCCCTGTGGGGTTAGTGCGGACCGCACAAAATGGACCGTGGTCCGCACTGGGCTTTGGCCTTCAAAATTGATCTCTTTGAACTTGGGCTCCGCGGACCGCACAAAATGGACCGCACCCGCGAAGGCTTCTAGTGTGGTCCGCACAAAGTTGACCGCGGACCGCACAGGCTTCAAACTTGAAAAATCACCCTCTCTGAATCTTGGCACCGCGGACCGCAGAGAATGGACTGCGGCCGCGGTGCCTTCAGTGCGGACCGCACAAAATGGTGTGCGGCCGCAATGCCTTGAAGCCTGAAATTCAACTCTCTGAATCTCCTAGTGCGGACCGCACAAAGTGGTGTGCGGCCGCACTGGGCCTGTTCTGCATGAGATTGCCTTGTTTTTGGTACTTGTGCAAGTTTCACTCCTTTTGAGCCGATCTTTGACATTTTGTCACTTTGTTGATCAAACCTGCAATCAAGCACAACTTTTAAGCCTTTTGGGACTATTTTGTAAGAATATTTGATCAAAGCATAAGCAAGAAGGAGTATAAAATGCGTCAAAATCCCTAGTTATCAACTCCCCCAAACTTAAGCTTTTGCTTGTCCTCAAGTAAACAAAATAAGACCCACCCCTTAAGAGAAAGTCCAAGAAAAATTTCAGCTGTCCTAAAGTGACCTCAACTAGCCTCAATTGGGACTAACAATTGTCCTCAATACACATGAATCATTAACACATTTACTCTTCTAAAACACCATGGATAAAGCGCGACACAAGAGCATCAAGATTTGACTCAACACATCAAAGAACTCTTTCAATTACTTTGGTCATTGTGGAACCCAAACTCACACATCCTCAACTCTCCCTAAGCAATCCTCACCTTTAAGACAGTGGCACTCAGAACGAGGTGAATGGGAATTCACTCATCTCTCTCAAGAAAAAGCCACAAGTCCGGCTCTAGGTACCATATGCTTGCCCCTTATGTGAGTATCCACTAATGTAAGCTTCATTCAACTCAAGATCATATAGGGCTTTTGTGGAGACATTGTGAAGGCTTTTGGTTCAGGGTAGGAAATGTTTTAGTCTAAGTAGGTTCCATCTTCCCTTAAGCACTTCTTTTGATTCATTTGGCATCTATTCACTTGACTCTTTGAGTCATTTCACTTCTTTCTAAGGGGTTAGAGAGACACATTTTCACTCTTTCTTATGCATTTCAAACCTTTTCTCCTTTTTTAACTTTCCACACTTTTCATTCTTTGCTTTTCTTTGAATCCCTTTTTATTCTTTTTCATATTGAACTTTCTTTTCGTCTTTTTGCTTTTCTTTCTTTTTCATTACCTTTTCTTTTCTTCATTTTTGTGCCTTTTTACCACTTTGTTGCAATCCTCGTCTCTCCCCCAAACTTATACTTTTGCCATGTGCTAAAGGAAAGATCGGGTGCCAAGAGAGGGTATCTTTTAGAACGGGTATAGGCTTGTATCATGGTTCTTGAAAGAAAAAGGTCTAAGGCTCAAAAGGGTTAACTAGGGATCATATCACTGGTAGGCTATGGAATTGTTCAAACTATCATTTGGATCAAGGAGAGCCTATAATCATGTCTCAAGTCAAAATTCACCTAGGATTTCGCCTCAACAAACATTCAGGGCAAGTCTAGACCAATGGCTCGGGACTTGGACTTGCAATTCAATTACTCACCACACAAGCTAAGGGATTGCTAAAGACATAGAGTCGGGGGCCCACAACGACCTTAGATACGATTTGAGCACATAATGGTCCCAAAAAACCACTTGATGATTATCGGCCAACGCAAGAGTCTCAAGGTCACAACTTTCACCATCCTAAACGCAACAATTTATTTTTGACCATAAGATCAAAGGCAAATGTGCTAGGCCCAAGTGAAGCTTTGCTTGAGGTACCCTTAACTACTAACTACTAAAAACCAAAAAGAAAAAGAAAAATGGACTCGAACCCTTAAGAAGGTTGTCACGCCATCCATCATTGGGAAGAGCCACCCGGTTCACACAACATTCCACCTTTGGAAAGAACCGTGGCATTAAGAAAACCAAAGGTTTATTGAAAACTCCGAAAACAAGAAGCTACGAATCACAAATAAGAAGCTAAAAACGAAAATTTTTGTGGAAAACAGAATAAATATATACAAGAGGGGATTTGAATATACAAGGGGGGATGAATATACACAATATGATGTAACTTTATATACAGACCAAAAGTGAAATAAAAGTGCGATAATATCAAATTATATACAGACCAAATGTGAAAAGTCAAGAAAGCATAAAAATATCAATATATACAGTCATCAAAATGTAGGGCTCACCCCCTCAAATGAAAGCTGGCATTGTCCCCAATGCCAACTAGTCTAAATAAGCNGAGTGCCCAGTTTTGGCACAAACTAGGGTTCGTGAAATTTTGCTTTTAAGTCCAATTTTCCACCTAATTAGAGGCCCTAAATGATTACCCAGTCCATTACACTAACTAAGTCCTCATGAATCAGAGTTAAAACCAATCTAACCTAGCAATTGAATTAATTACGGGAGGAAGAAGAACAGAAGTTAAGATAAAAAAACAAAAATTAACAAAATTAAACAAGTACAATGAAGATTATGGTATCAGATAATGAGATGAAGTGAAGCAAGAAGTTCCAATCAATTAATTATAAGCAAAGTGCGTGATGAACAGTGTTTTCTTAGGTCTGAGAGTGAAGGGTTCGAAAAGGGTAAAAGGAGGCCCCCAAGGTCTATTTATAGAGAAAACCCTGGGGCCCATTCTCACCTACCAGTGCAGACCGCACAAAATGGACCGCGGTCCGCACTGGGTTGTTATGTACAAGTTTGAGAAGGCATCGCTCTGCGGACCGCACAAAATGGACTGCGGCCGCAGAGGACCACCGCGGACTGCACAGAATTGACCGCGGCCGCGGTGGGAAGCTTCAGAGAGGTCACTTCTTCACCCTCTGCCAGTGCGGTCTGCACAAAATGGTAGTGCGGCCGCACTGGCAACTTCAGAGACCTGTTTTTCAATTATGTCCTGCACTGCATCAACTCAATCCTGTAACATCTCACAACCTGTTAGCCCAAAAATCAATCCTACTCTACAATGAAAATCAAATAAAAACAAAAATGAAAAACACATGGGTTGCCTCCCAAGAAGCGCCTGATTTAACGTCGCGGCACGACGCATGTTACCATCCAATCACTTGAAATGAACAACAGCCACCACATGGCTATCATCAAACTTCCCCAAATAGTGCTTGACTCTATGCCCATTCACTCTAAAGACTTCCCCACTTTTGTTCTTCAATTCAAGAGCACCAAACGGGGTCACACACACTACTTCAAATGGTCCGCTCCACTTTGACTTCAGCTTTCCCGGGAACAACCTTAGACGAGAATTGAATAAGAGCACCAAATCTCCCACCTTGAACTTCTTGCCCTGAGTGTATTTGTCATGAAGGTATTTCATTTTATCCTTATACAGGGACGAACTAGAGTAAGCATGGAACCTAAATTCATCAAGCTCATTGAGTTGCTCCACCCAAAGATTAGCAGCTATCTCCCAATCAAGATTCAACTTCTTCAAGGCCCACATGGCCTTATGCTCCAACTCCACTGGTAAATGACATGCTTTCCCAAACACCAACCGGTACGGCGACATACCAATTGGGGTCTTGTAAGAGGTTCGGTAAGCCCATAGAGCATCATCTAACTTTTTAGACCAATCGGTCCTATTGGCATTGACGGTTTTGGCAAAATGCTCTTGATTTCCCTGTTAGACACTTCAACCTCGCCACTTGCTTGAGGATGATAAGGCGTAGACACTTTGTGGTTGACACCATACTTAGAAAGCAAGGCATCAAAAGCTCTATTACAAAAATGCGATTCTCCATCACTAATAATTGCTCGAGGCGTGCCAAACCTTGTGAAAATGATCTTCTTCAGAAATGCCACCACACTCCTAGCTTCATTGTTGGGCAAGGCCACGGCCTCGACCCATTTTGACACATAATCAACCGCTACAAGAATGTAAGTGTTTCCACACGAGCTTACAAAAGGGCCCATAAAATCGATACCCCATACATCAAAGATATCAACTACAAGAATGGTGTTTAGTGGCATCTCATCTTTCTTGGAAATCCCGCCCGCTCGTTGACATTGATCACACCTTTTGACTAGATCACTTGCATCTTTGAACAAGGTTGGCCAATAAAACCCACAACTCAGAACTTTCAAAGCCGTCCTCGCCCCTCCATGATGGCCACCATAGGGGGAGGAATGACAAGCCTCTAGAATGCTAAATTGCTCCTCCTCAGGTACACACCTCCGGATCACTCCGTCGGTGCAAATCTTGAACAAGTACAGCTCGTCCCAATAGAAGTCCAAACTATCCCGTTTGAGCTTCTTCCTTTGGTTAGAAGAGAGCTCACACGGGATAATGCCAGTCACAAGGAAATTAGCAATGTCCACGAACCATGGCATATCACACATCGACACAGAAAGGAGTTGCTCATCGGGGAATGTGTCATTGATCTCTAGGCCATAACACGGCCTTCCTTCCTCCTCCAATCGGGACAAATGATCCGCCACTTGGTTTTTACTACCTTTCTGGTCCACTATCTCCAAATCAAACTCTTGAAGTAATAAGACCCATCGCATCAGTCTAGCTTTGGAGT
Organism: Nicotiana attenuata; assembly: GCF_001879085.1. Lineage (NCBI taxonomy): Eukaryota > Viridiplantae > Streptophyta > Magnoliopsida > Solanales > Solanaceae > Nicotiana > Nicotiana attenuata. The sequence goes on along the minus strand of NW_017671429.1, from coordinate 126,245 downwards.
CTTTCTTTGTCATCAAATATCTAAGAGCTGCATGATCGGTGTGCACTATGACTTTGGCTCCCATAAGATATGGCCGAAATTTTTCCATGGCGAACACAATAGCCAATAATTCCTTCTCAGTCACCGTGTAGTTCCTTTGAGCCTCATTCATAGTCTTGCTCGCATAGTACACTGGATGAAACATTTTTCTCACTCTTTGACCCAAAACTGCCCCAACCGCAACCTCACTCGCGTCGCACATAAGCTCGAAAGGCAAGCTCCAATTGGGTGCGGTAATGATCGGGGTGGTGGTCAACTTATGCTTGAGAAGTTCAAAGGCTTCCATACATCTCTCATCAAACACAAACTTGGTCTCCTTTTCTAGCAACTTGCAAAGAGGATTCACTACCTTCGAAAAGTCCTTGATAAACCGCCGGTAGAACCCCGCATGCTCAAGAAAACTCCTCACCCCCTTGACAGAAGTGGGGGGAGGAAGCCTTGAAATCACCTCTCTTTGCTTTGTCAATTTCAATCCCATGCTTTGAAATTTTATGGCCCAACACTATGCCCTCCTCAACCATGAAGTGGCATTTTTCCCAATTTAGCACAAGATTGGTGTCTTCACACCGGGCCAAAACTCTATCCAAATTGTGTAAACACTCTTCAAATGAATCACCAACCACACTGAAGTCGTCCATGAACACCTCTAATATATCTTCCACCATATCGGTGAAAATGGCCATCATACACCGTTGGAATGTTGCCGGTGCATTGCACAACCCAAAGGGCATCCGAGAGAAAGCAAAGGTGACATATGGACAAGTAAAGGTTGTCTTCTCCTGATCCTACGGAGCTATCAAAATTTGATTGTACCCTGAATAACTGTCCAAAAAATAATAGAAGGCACGCCCATCAAGGCGATCTAGCATCTGGTCCAGGAAAGGCAATGGGAAGTGATCCTTGCGGGTCACTTTGTTCAGCTTGCGGTAGTCCATGCACACCCTCCATCCGGTCACTGTCCGGGTTGGAATAAGTTCATTGTTAGCATTGGTTACCACGGTCATACCACCCTTCTTCGGCACACATTGCACCGGAGAAGTCCATGAGCTGTCAGAGATTGGATACACCACGCCTGCATCTAGCCACTTGATCACCTCTCTTTTTTACCACTTCTTGCATTACCTCATTGAGCCTCCTTTGATGTTCCAAGGAGGGTTTTGCATCATCCTCCAGAATAATCTTGTGCATACAGAATGCGGGGCTTATTCCCCGAATATCAGCTAGAGTCCATCCAATTGCCTTTTTCCGCTTTTTGAGCACCGCCAATGTGGCATCAACCTGCATGTTAGTAAGACAAGAGGAAAGAATAACTGGTAAAGTTGAATTAGAGCCCAAGAATTCATACCTGAGGTGTGGAGGTAAGGCTTCAACTCCAACACCGGGGGTTCCTCGATTGAAGGCTTTGTTGGAGGCGTCTTTCTATTTTCAAGATCCAAAGAAAGTTTCCTAAACTCATAAGAATAAGAGCCCATTCCATGTAAAGCGTTCACGCACTCCACTCGGCCCGCATCATCATTGACATCCAAATTCAACAATACGGCCTCAAAAAGGGTCCTCAACATTGATCATTGCACTGGTATCATCAATTATCACAGCCGTGACTAAATCCACAAATGAGCACACTTCGGTGCAATTGGGCTGCTTCATTGACTTGCACACATGAAATACTACCTTTTCATCACCCACCCTGAAAGTGAGTTCCCCTGCTTCCACATCCACTAGAGCCTTCCCCGTAGCAAGGAAAGGTCTCCCTAATATGATCGGGACCTCATAATCTACCTCACAATCCAAGATTACAAAATCAGCTGGCAAGATAAATTTGTCCACCCGGACGAGCACATCATCAACAATACCCAATGGTCGCTTCATAGATCTGTCTGCCATTTGCAAACGCATGGAAGTTGGCCTCGGAGGCCCAATACCCAAAGTCTTGAAAACTGAGAAGGGCATTAAATTGATGCTTGCCCCAAGATCACATAAAGCTTTGGCAAAGTCTGCACTATCTATAGTGCAGGGGATAGTGAAAGCACCAGGATCCTCTAATTTTGGAGCCATTGAATGTACTATGGCACTAACTTGGTGGGTCATCTTGATAGTTTTACAGTCCATTGATCTTTTCTTTGTAACCAAATCTTTCATGAATTTAGCATAACCAGGCATTTGCTCCAAAGCCTCCACCAAAGGCACGTTGATGGATAAGCTCTTCATCATGTCAATGAACTTTTTGAATTGATTCTCACTTTTCTGCTTGGCTAGCCTCTGAGGATAGGGGGAGGTGGTCTAGGCAAATGTGCCTTGGCTTTTGGCACAACCGGCTCCGGCATGTCAATTACATGCTCCCTAGACGCGTTCCCGGCCTCTTGAGTTTCCACCTCGGTTTCATTAATGTCAATCCTCACATCATTGTTCACATTATTATCAACCACATCTTCAACTACCAAAGGAACCGCATCTTCTTGCAACTCAATATCATCATCAACAACTTGCTTTTGTTTCGAGGCATTCACATCACCGCCTCTCCCACTTCTAGTTGTCACGGCCATAACATGATTGTTTCCTCCCTTTGGGTTCACTACCGTATCACTTGGTAGAGCACCCTTAGGGCGTGTATTCAAGGACTGAGAGATTTGACCTAGTTGCACCTCCAAATTCCTAATTGAAGTATTGTGAGAAGCCAATTGCGCATCGGAATCCGCATTCTTTTTCATCATTTGTTCAAACATCATTTCAATTCTACCCATTTCATTGTTAGATGAACTAGGGCCCTGGGATGGAAAAGGAGGTGGATTGTTCAGTTGTTGGTACATTGGGGGCCTTTGAAAGCCTTGCCCCCAGTTTCCTTGGTTCCCATTGTTCCATCCACCTTGATTGTTATTGTTGCCACAATTGTTGTTATTACCATTCTAATTCCCTTGGTTGCCTTGATTGTTGTTGTGATTGCCCTAGTTATTGTTTTGATTGTTGTTCCCCCAATTACCACTGTTTTGTTGTTGATTGCCCCAATTGCCCTGGGGTCGCTACTGTTGTTGGTTGGAAGAGTTGCCCCGTTGGCCTTGAAAGTTGTTCACATATTGTACCTCTTCATTTTGCTCACCATAGCCATCATTTTGAAACCCATCACAATCATCATCAAATTGCTCAGAATTTCCTTGGTTTTGTTGCCTTCGTTGCCTTCTCTTGTTGACAAGCATATTCACACCCTCCATGGCATTCACTTGGCGAGGATTTTGGACTTGTTGCAACTGTGCCTTAGCCAATTGATTCATAGTAGTTGTCAACTCCGCTATAGCCTGCCCATGGTCATGTAATTCCTTATGCAAATGAATAACCGTAGGGTCACCTTGGGAAATATTGACCCTACTTTGCCATGCGGAAGACGTATCCTCCATCTCATCAAGAATGGCACAAGCTTCATCATACGTCAATTTCATGAAATTACCCTCATCGAGTTGAATGACGATGCATTGATTTGTAGTATTAATGCCCCGGTAGAAAGTTTGTTGCAACATATTCTCCGTCATGTTATTATTGGGGCATTCCTTCACCATTGTTCTATACCGCTCCCAAATCTCATGCAAAGGTTCCGTGGGCTCTTGCTTGAAGGCCAATATCTCATCTCGAAGTGCCGCCATGTGCCCGGGTGAGAAAAATTTAGCAGTAAACTTATCCGCCGACTCATCCCAAGTAGTGATGGAATGGTTGGGGAGTCTCTCGAGCCAATCCAATGCTTTCCCCCGAAGTGAGAAGGGGAAAAGCCTCAACTTAAGAGCATCCTTGGACACATTCGTCTGCTTGCTACCCCAACATGTATCCACGAATCCCTTGAGATGTTTGTAGGCATTTTGATCCGCAGCGCCCGTGAAATACCCACGCTGCTCAAGTAAGGTTAACATCACATTAGTTATCTGAAAATTGCCCGCCCGGGTTCTGGGTGGGACAATAGCACTTGCATAGCCTTGGTTTGGTAGCACCCGAGGAACCGCTCTTGGAGGTGGCGGAGGAGGGTCTGGAACGTTTTCATTAGCATTGGCCTGGCGGCCTCGTCGTGGTCCGGGAGGTACAAGAGGTACCTCATCTTCTCCAATGTCATCTACCTCCTCCCCCGCATTCACATTTCCAAGAGGGTCATTTTCATTTAAAGTCATTTTGGTACCTGTAGCTGTGACACAAACAAATTAGTAACAAGAAGGAAAGAAAACAAAACACAAAACCAACTAGATAGATAGCCAAAACCGTTAGCTCCCCGGCAACGGCGCCAAAAAAGTGATCGCTGCCAACTCCGCACTACTAATAAGTAGCAAGAGAGGGTCGCAATAGCTTTTACCCGATTTTGGGTCGGGATCGATATCCATAGAGAGCTAGGATTGGAATCGAGTATCTATCTAGATTAGGATTGCGTATGTGTTCTTAATTACACTTCTATTCATTTTTGGGGTTTTCTTAATAATTCTACTTTTAACAAACTTCAAATTGTAAATTAAGCTAAGGGTTAAATGCTATGGGTTGTTCAAATAGCGTAAAAGGCACTATGGTGGTGACTACCGCCTAGGTGGTCAATTGACGGGTACTTGAATCTAAGGCTCATTTGACATATTTGGGGAGTATGTTATAACCATTGCACGACTTTGCCCACTCTACACCTCTGGGTGGTTCAAGTGATTTTGCCAAATTGGCTTTCTCAAGACCAATTGGGTATGCAATTTTGCACAAGCAACTTAGGGTTCAATTCGGGTATTACTCTCTCGAGGTTTAACCCTTTAATCGGGGCTATCAATCTCTTGAATACGCCCCAATTCATTGTTGGACCAATTTCGGAGACTTAGACTCTCTCTCTCTCAAGAAGAGCTTAAGTCAACTCAACACAAACTAGTGTTTGCAACCACTAATTCAGAAATTAACCATGAAATTGGCCCAAATAACAAACACCCATAGTCAAATTAGCCCTAAAATACAAGACCCATCAATCACCCACACTAGGGTTGAGCCACAACCCTAGCTATGGGGTCTAGCTACTCATATTCAAAGAAGAAAAACAAGAAATAGATGAAGATGAACTCATATTAATTAATTGCTAAGCAAAATACAAAAATTCAATGATGAAAAGTAAGTAAAAATGCCCAAAATGGCTAAGAAAAGTCGACCCACGAGCGCAGCTTACATATTACAATATCTGATGCCCTAAAAATGAAAAAGAATCTATTTATACTAAGCTAAAAATACTGGACAAAAATGCCCCTGCGGGGTTTGTGCGGATCGCACAAAATGGACCGCGGTCCGCACTGGGCTTTGGCCTTCAAAATTGATCTCTCTGAACTTGGGCTCCGTGGACCGCACAGAATGGACTGCGGCCGCGGAGGCTTCTAGCGCAGTCCGCACAAAGTGGACCGCGGACCGCGATGGCTCAAAATTCTGAAAAGTGATCTCTCTGAATCTTCACACCGTGGACCGCAGAGAATGGACTGCGGTCGCGGTGCCTTCAGTGCGGACCGCACAAAAATGGTGTGCGGCCGCACTGCCTTGAAGCCTGGAAATCAACTCTCTGAATCTTCCAGTGCGGACCGCACAAAGTGGTGTGCGGCCGCACTGGGCCTGTTCTGCATGAGATTGCCTTGTACTTGTGCAAGTTTCACTCATTTTGAGCCAATCTTTGATATTTTGTCACTTTGTTGTTCAAACCTGCAATCAAGCACAACTTGTAAGCCTTTTGGGACTATTTTGTAAGAATATTTGATCAAAGCATAAGCAAGAAGGAGTATAAAATGCGTCAAAATCCCTAGTTATCAATTAACATAGTTCAATTGAAGCATTATTAGAAGGGTTCTCTTGGTATAGGTCTTTTAGGCATTTCGTCAAATACCTAATTTACGGAACCAACTACAAGATTCGATAATGGAATTCCTTCACCCCACAATCAATTCCAAAATAAATAATCAATCTACAATAGTATGGAATGTTTAGGCATGACTCGGATGAGTTTGGTAAAGTTAGAAAGTTAGTTGTGGTGTTTTGAGCATGTGGACAAGTTTAGATTAGGTGTATGGACTTGTTGTCATGATTGAACGGGGTTCGGGGGCTTGGGGTATGTTTTGGGTAATTTTGGACCATTTTCCTTTGTTTTTCCACTGCTAGTTTTCTGGTGTAGAGCAGTTTGCGATCGCGGATAAGGGGAGCTAGAAGGCGAGATTTTCCTTTTTGTGTTCGCGTGGTTAGTGCTGCATTCGCGGAGGGATGAGGGCAATAGCATCGCATCTGCATTCAAGGGGTCGCATTCGAAATAGAGTGGTTCCAGGCATAGGAATTGTCTTTGTGTTCGCGGAGAAATGGCTCACATTCGCGTAGGCTTGGAAGGTTGGGCGTTGTATCGCAAGAGTGACTTCGGGTTCGCAAAGTGGAGCAGCAGATGAGTGTGATTTTTAGCCTTCGATAGTGAAAGGTGTGTCGCGATCGTGATGCATATCGCTGGGCAGAACACTTAAGTGTTATATTTTGGAATTTTACCCTTTCTCTCATATTTTGAGCCTTAGACTTCGAGAGGTAGAGATTTTGAAGAAAAAGTTCTCTACTACATTGGAGGTAAGAAATTCTCTTGAATTTGAATTTATATCTTAATTCTTCATGGATTTCTACACCTAAAATATGAATTTTTAAAGTAAAATTTGGGATTTTTGTCCACAACTTAAGAGAGTGTATTTTGGGAATTTGAAGGTTGATTTGGACTAAGTTTGGGAATCTATTCACATATTTGGACTCGTGGGTTTATAGGTATTCAGGATATACCCCTTGACACGGGTTTCGACCGTGTGTGTTGGGTTGAATTTTATTGAATTAAAGATTGAAGCTTTATTGTTTGGAGTTGATTATTTGTTTCCTGTAGAGATTAAATAATCCGTTACTTTAAAGTGAATGATAAAGTATTATTTGGGAAATGGGGACTTGAGACAATAAAATTTGTATTATAACAAGCTATATTACTATAGAGTCTAGATGATTTTAAGTCAAAAGTAATGCTACGAATTTGAGTTAAATGAATCATGAATGTTTGTTCGTATAAATTACTTTGGAGAAGGAAGATCGAGTCAGAAAAATAATATATTAATAAGCAAGATTTTTATTGAATCATATACTACACAGGTCAAATCTAGGGACAATGATAACTAAAACCATTGATAAGCGAGACTATGTAAAAAAGCTTATCCAAGCTAAAAATAATAAATAAATAAATAAATAAATAAATAAGAACAAAAAAACTTCAATGGATTATTTTGTACATGCTAGGATCGAAATAATCAAATATTATGTAATTTCGGTCCTAACCGTATGTGCTATGTAATTTATTGATAAAATTATGATATGATACTCAAGAATATCATTCTTGGTAAATAAACAAATCCCTAAGTTCCTCTACTAAGTGAAGCTAATTCTAATTTCCATACTCTGACGAAATTAATAGTTAGAATTGGTTATTCAAGAATTAAAATGATTGGTGTAACGATAATAGTACTTTTTAGATCAGAACAGCCTAACCAATTGATAATCGCCACGCGTAAGTGTACAACCTTTTTATTTGTATATCATTCCCCTTTATAATTTTAAAAATAAAAAAATAACTTTTTTAGATTTTTTTATGTGTAAAAGATAGATAGATCTCTTACGCGTAAAAGTAAATCTCTCATGTGTAAAATTATAGATACGATTATAAAATTAAAAATAAGTTTGTAAAGAGCTACTAATAAATATTTGATGATTCATATAGTATTTTTTAAAACAAAAATCAAATTGTTGAAAAAAAATTCTATGGTTTTCTTCTTCTTTTTTTTTTTTTTTTTTTT
>NW_017671429.1:109859-118357 GCF_001879085.1 Nicotiana attenuata | reverse complement strand
TTTGGTTGGGAGGGGGAGTTCTAAAGGGTTTTGGAGAAAGATTTCCAAAATTGTAGTCTTTCTATTTTGAGAAAGATTGTGTCATCTGGTCTCGTGAAAGAATTGGTCTTTTGCATACAAGACCAAAGGACCAGTTCAAAAATCAAAATTTCTCGTAATACTACTAATTGTTTTTGAGTCCAAAATAGAGGCATAGCTTTCTGACTAACTTGGCGTATTTAATGCCAAGATCTATACTATATTAAAAGCACGAAAGCCCTTAGCGAAATGTCGTTCGCTTTTTTTATCCTTTTAAAATAGAGCTCACACTAGACAAAATAGTCATTTAATTATTATCCTAATATTTAGGACTTTAAAAGAAACTAAAATTTGATTATTAGATTTTTCCTTATTGAATTAATAAGAAACCCTAATATTAAGGACTTTAAAATAGATATTATTTAAGAGAATTAAGAGTATTACGTTTCTTTTCCTTGCATACTCACGTGATTTCTATAGAAATATAAAGCAGAAAAAAAGTCAATTCAATTTTGTTTTAAAATTATTATGTAAGTAAACTTATTTGTCAAGTTGATAAAACTCTTAAGGTACACAAGTTATTTTACACAATAAGAGCATTTGCCGTGAAAGAAATAAGAAAATAGAATTTTTTTATTATAATATAGTATTAAAAGTTAAATTGCTAAAATGTTAAGTTGAAGCAATAAGGATATAACATAAGACAAAAAAAATTCACAAAAATTGCCCTTATCATTTTTCTTTCTTTTTATATTTATTTTAATAAATGATAGCTCCCTATATTTTTCATATCATATTACATCATTTTTTATAATTCAATATTAGCTATTTCATACTTTATATTGTTATTTATCTATAGGTTTCCAGGAGCTATAGTTCTATCTCTACGCTCACAAATTTCTAAAAGACCCAAAGATTCAAATTCTTCAATTTATTTTATTATCTTTGAATAATTATTGTAAAGTATTTTTGGTTTGTTATTTGTTTATAGTATTTGGTAATAAAGATAACAATAATTTTCATAACATATATATTATCTCATAAATCATAATAAGACATATAAAGACTTATGTGGAGTAGGATTTCTTTGTTTAATGAGCTAGCTTAGTGAGATTAACATTCATTATATTTAGAAACTTACATTTTTTTTCTTTGATATTTTTTCAATAACTAAACACATTATTGAATAATATATATAGAATTTTTAAAAATTATATATTTATTGATATAGGTACACGCGCAAAGCGCGTACCGTAAGACTAGTTTTCTAAATAACAAGTGGAAGCACATAGATTCCCAGGTCTTTAGTACTACATCAATTACTATATATTACTCCCTCCGGTCCAAAATAAGTGATTTTTTGGCCTTTTTCTTGTGGTCCAAATAAGTGATTTTTCCAGATTTCAAGAATGAATTAATTATTTTTTTCCTCCTCCATTGTCCTTGGAGTAAATAGTGTTGGAATATGTGTTAGGAGTGTTTATGTGAGATAGTAAAGGTTAATATGGTCAATTCCAATGCTAATTAATGCTAAAAGGTGAATTTCTTAATCTGTGTGAAAACATCCAAAAAATCACTTATTTTGGACCGGAGGGAGTATCAAATTGAAAAAAAAAAAAAATTGTGCGCTCAGATTATATGTTTGATTGGTATTAATATTCGGAAGAAATCTATGCAGATTCTATGTTCACATCAGACCATCTACTATGGCCATAAAACTGAGGATGACTAAATAATTACAACGTACATAAAAACACATGTAATTATATATATTCATTTGATTGATGCATGTAAATACTGAACACATGCATGTTATATATTCATTCCTGAGAATCTAGGTTTTTCCGTTGTTTTTTCAGTAAACGGTTCAAAGGTGTCAAACTCTTGGCTTTAAATACGATTGGTACGTAGTAGTGGCAAAATGGTTAAAAGAAAACAGTTAACTACCCATATTATCCATTTAAAATATGGGTTGGATAATGAACTTTTTAAAAATGGGTCAAATATGGATAAGAATCATATTATCCATTTAGGAAATGGATAACCAATGGGTAATCAAAGGATAATTAATGGGTTTAACTTTTACATTTGTAAAGCCTCAAATTGGAGGTTCATCAAGTTTGGGAGATTAGGAATTCTCCCAAGAGTTATTATAGTCAATAAGTCATGGATAATATGGTTAATTACCCATATTATCCGTCGGTTAATTCGTCTTTTATCCATATTAAATATAGATCGGGTCGGATAATTTATCCATATTTTTATTATCCAGTCCGAACCATATCCGACCCAAGCAGCCCATTTGCCACTCCTATTGGTAGGTAACAAAGTGATGGCTCTTTTAGACCAGAATTAGGACTAGGATTAGAAACTAGAATGTGGGCAAGGGGAAAAGAAGAAGGAAATTAGGCAAAGAGGAGAAGGTGGTAAAGAAAGACTTGATTTAAGTGGATAGAATAGCAAAGATGATAACATCCACCATAAAGAAGTCATGTTTTTGCTTTTTTTCGATATACTACTTTCTTATCTTTTATAATTATTTTGGTCATTTATCATGAACATTATATTACTTTTCAGTGAGCTAATATCATGTTTATTTTGCAAGAAGATCCTGACTTGGGACCGTCAAATGCACGCTAGTGCTCGATGAGGTCATTGCTCTCTTGGGACCATTCAACCTCAAGGGTCGTTTAGTTGGAAATAAGTTATCCCATGATTAACTATTCCGGAATTATTTATTATGGGACTAATTATCTCACCTTCTCATAGGGATAAAAAAATATTATAATATCAGAATAACTAATACGGAGATTAGTTATACTGCGATTTTATCCCAACCAAATATGGGATAAACTCATCTAAAATTTAATTCTGGAATTAGTTATTCCTTATATCTCGTACCAAACGAACCCTTAAAGTCACCATTTCAAACACTTTTTATTGGTGGTCTAGGACACCTCCTTTGACACTAGCTAACACAATTTAATCAATCAACTATGTCAAGCTAGTCGAAATAGAATAATGGATCATTATGATCTATTCATGTTCATTTCATTCCATTCCTATCTTAAAGTCATCAGAGCCTATTCTTGTGCAGGCCATCAACTTACTACGTAGGCAGGCAGTTATCTACACAATTCAAGGTTTTCAAGTTGTACTTTTTCTATTTTAGGTTCGTTTCTGAAAGAAAGATTTTTAGTTCATCTAAGACTAATGAACCAGTTCAAAAATTCAAGTATTAAAAATTGTATGGAATTCTAATGAGAGGCATGGCTTGCTGACCTACCAAGCGTATTTAAAGCCAAGAGCTTGACACCTCTTTGAACCGTTTACTCAAAAGAAAAGAAAAAAAAAAAAAGCAAGTGGAAACACCAAACTGGAAATTGGATTATTGACTTTTTTATTTGTCTATAAATGGAATAGACGTAATATATATGGCGTAATGGCTTCCTGACCACTTAAACTTGTAGGGCTTTTGAAAGCCGTTACATAAACTTTGGATTTTTCCATTTGAACACTTCTACTTGAGAAGATGTCTACTAATAAACACTTGTTATGGTGCGTGTTGTTCAATCGCTGCTGACATGGAATTAATTTAGTATTTTGTATAGCCACATCTTCCATTCATTCACATTTGTGGACACCTGTATGTTCAAGGTCCCACTTCTTTTTATTTTATTTTTTTCTTTGTCAAATTAACTTTTTCTGCACATACCCTTCCACTCCCTCAGAACCCACCAGAAAACAACCCGAAAACCTCCGGATGGTACCGGTCAAATATCTCTGGCGATTGTTTTTTTCTCTTCCACCTAATACTTTTCACTTCCACTATTTTATCATCTTCTCACCTACAAAATAAGAAGCATATGCAAAACCTTCAAGTCCAACCTTTTACCACCAAAAATCATAGAGAAAAAATCACAAACTCAAAGACAAAAATCACCACCTCCAAAAATCAGAGAGAATAATTAGTGAGCGGCGTATAACTTTTACCATGATTGAAATCGACCCGATTTTTTCTAGTAAATCAGGAAAAAAGTTCAACAAATTAAAAAGCTGCGAACACTGTTGCTTTTAAATTTCTTATTACAACAATCTGAGAGAGTGTGTATTTCGAGTCAAACTTTTCAACAATTTGACATGGAATTAAACTTTTCAACAATCTGAGATATAGGAGAGAGTGTGTATTTCGATGTGGTAAAACACACCGACAGAGACAGATTAATCTCCTCTCGGCCGATCGATAATCTCGGTGACCGGCATTCTCACTATTTCGAGCTGGCTTCCCATAACTGGAGACGCTAGTTCCCAACTTGATCCAGAAGGGCGTCCTTGCCCGTTCTACAACTTGTGTCTCCTGCAATGAACCCTTTCAGGCTATGTTCGGAATACATCGAAAAATGAGTAAAGAAAAAAAAGGGGTAGGGGTAAGTGTACGGGGATGGGTAAATAAAGCTCAATTTGTTTTTCTATTTTTTAAATTAATTATTTATCTTCTTTTTTTTAAATTATGTATAGTATTCACGCGCTTAATACCCGTGATTAACACGCAAATGGCCATATCAGCTATAATATTGCCACATAAGCATAGTCAACGGTCAAAGGTATTTATTAGTAGACATTTTCTCAAGTAGAAGTGTTCAAATGGGAAAATCCAAAGTTCACGTATCGGCTTTCAAAATCCCTACAAGTTTAAGTGGCCAAGAAGCCATTACGCCAATATATATTCATGCTATCCAAAAGTTACTGTTTTTACTAGTTAAAAGGCTGAATACATATGTGGCCCCTTAAACTTGTCCGATTTTTTCATTTAGACACTTGAACTAACACTTATTTCTATTGAATACCTGAACTCAAACTCAAATGTATTTATAGACACAACTTTACCAATATGCGAAAAAACATAAGCGCGTTCCATCAAGCTCTTCATACGTGGCAAAAAGAGCAAATCGAAATGAGATAAGTGGAAATTTTTAAAAAGAATCTCTCTTTTATAGACATTTTAAGAACCAACCTCCAAGTCGTCATCCCCCACCCCCAACCCACCCACGACAACCCTTGTTTGACCAAAAAGTATTAAGCTTTTTGTTAAACTAAATAATGAGGAAATAAAGGGTGAATCCTAGTTAAACATAATAAATTCTAGATCTAAGGTTGGGGAATATCCGTGGGATGAGATCGTGTTCAAGAATATAAAATATCAAGTATATGATCAATGATTTTCAATGAATGTAATAATAGAAGCATGCAATAAATGTAGATAATAGCAATAAATGTAATAAGAAGGAATTTATCACCCAAATGTTAGGTGACTTGGATGATTTTCCTCCCTGACAACAACGTGGGGTGATAAGCAATGAAGATGGATAAGGAATCTTTAGATCTTGTGAATGAACAACGTAAAACGAGCAATGAAATCAGTGAATAAGTTTTTGTGTATTCTCCTCAGTCAACCCTTTACAATGCGCTCTTATCAAAAAGTGAAGATCCCCCTTTTGTTCTTTATCTCTTCCTATTTACAACAACAACAACAATATACCCAGTAAAATCCTACTAGTGGGGTCTGGGGAGAGTAGAGTGTACGCAGACCTTACCCCTACCCCGAAAAGGGCAGAGAGGCTGTTTCCAGGAGACATATCTCTTCCTATTTATGGGGGATATTCTTGAAAAACCCTAAAAAAGTACAACTGGAGGAATATTACATGGAATATTCCTTCTTTCTAATCTAACTTATCCTACCATTATTTTCATACACCCTTTGCTTGACCTCGGCCCTAATCTTTCTTAAGGCGACTCCTTGCCCTCACGCCGTGGTAGGCTTATTCTTCGATCACGTCCATTTGCAGCTATTAAGTCTTAGCCAAATTTTGACCAATACAGTTAGTCCCTCCGCTTGTTGAAGTCGCGATCTTGGACGTCCTCGATGAGCGGATCTTGTCTGCATCCGTTTAGAGGAAATTTGGTCGTGACAATTGAATCAGATTGGACGAGGTTGAATAGGCGGCGGGGCTGCGGTTGGTGTGGTTATCGTAGAATGACGTCATGCCACGCGCGTCATCATCACGCGTCTTCCCAATGCGATGTCTGTGCCTCTATCGCTTTGGTTTTGGTGCCGTTGACGGCTCTTTGCCTCGATTCCGGTGTTACCCAACCCTATAAGTAGAGGAGAGGGGTTTCATTTTCGAAACTTTTAGCATTCCCCTCGTTGCATACATATCATTTTTCTCTGATCTTCTTATTGGACCTCCACTTCCGATTTCCTACAATTTCTTCAACTTCATTCCATGATTTCTTTCCCGGCTAATACCTTCTTTCTTCGACTTTGTTGCACATACTTTATCACGAAAACATGTCAAATTCCCCCCATATTCACGACGGAGTCACTGATGCCACTCCTTTAATGGTGGCCATTCCTCCCGGTGGTGAGGAATCCATGGCTGAGGAGAAAGAAAGTTTTCCCACCGTGGAGGAGGTGGTTCCGAAGAATCCTTTGGTCAGAAATGACTTCCCAAAGGAACCTGCTCCCGATCTTGCTCAAGAGCTTTCTGAGACGGGGCTGCGTCAAATAGTCGACCTCCGGTCCAAATACCGTATTCCTCATCACGTCGAGATTATTCCGGCGGGAGACGACATAGTTCAGGTTCACCGACCTAGATATTGTGCCTTCTATGTCTACTCGTTCTTGGTTGGTTATTCTCTTCATCTTCTCCCGTTAGCAGAAGAGCTTTGCCGCTTTTACAACGTCTGCCCGGCGCAACTTTCCCCTTATTTATACAAAGTTTTTCTGATGTTGGCGAAATATGCGGAGTTGGTCGGCTGTAAGGTCAATATTCGCCATATGCTGCATATATTCTCACCCAGCTTTTATAGAGGCACGTTGATACATTTGCGACATCGTTTGGTCAAAGGGTTGGTGACCGGGATAGATGATAAGGCGAACCGGCGGTTCAGGCATAAATACTTCTTCATCAAAATCGAGCACCTGGTGGCGAACCCAGCCGGGTTTCCCGAGAAATGGAACTATAATCGTAAGTACATTGCCGTATGTTCGTTCTTTTCTTTCTCCTTCTTTCGCTTTTGAATCTCATGGCTTCCTTGTTTCCAGCTGCGAGGTGTGCACCTTCTCCCGTCTTCGATATCGAAGATTGGGTGGCTCACGTGTTACCCCACACCTTGGGAATTCGCGACTGGGCGTCCTTTCACAAGCGCTTTGGACCCAAGACCCCTTCCGGTAGGTGTTGTTTCTACCTTAACTTATTACCGTTCACTATTGCTTTTTGACGCGACCTTCCTTTGGTGCCAGGTCGGCGAGTTTCCAAAAAGACGAAGGCTCCAGTGCCTGCATTTCGCCAGGCTGTTGCATCGGTCGGAATGCAGTTTGCTTTAGCTGAGTCCGCTCGGGAAGGTCGGACCCAAGTTACACCAATGAGGGACTCTGCCCCTCAAATTGCTGCCATGCCGGATGAGATCTCTCCTCGGTCAATCTATCATCTTGTGGACGAGTCATCACACGGCGAGGAGGCATCGCCAAGGAAAAGATGAAGGGTGGAAACCGGGAAGGCCATTGTCGATGATGTTGAGCCGGAAAGATTTATCGCTTTGGGAGCGAAATCGGTGCTTACACCAGATGCCGAGGTTATTTCTGCGGCGGGTGCCATTGTGGAGAGGAGGTCCTCTCAGGTTGAAGGGGTTCGCGGTGGCGGAGAGCTTATGCCGGCTACTAAAAGGTGGCTCGTCATTGGCGGCTGGGAGAGGTAGAGATACTCCTGCGGAGGACGATGACTCTGGTTCGGACATCGACCCTGAGGAGATACGGGCCTTTGTGGAGAGGACTACTCGTGTTGAAATTTTAAAATATATTTTTCTTTGTACATTATTTATCTTTTATTTCTCTACCTTTACTTCTTGTGGTTCCATGTAATTGCTTATATTTTATTTTTTATTTATTTTATTATGCTATTTTTCAAACTACACCTCCTAATATTACAAATAATGAGTCATTAACAAACCTGTCATATAATGAGTGATGCAATTAAAGTGGAATTTCGTTGTTGAATGTTGTTATAAACTTATTATGTTTCCTAATCTTAAGTTGTAGTGGAACTTACTATTATTATGTTGGAATTTGACATATGTTAAACTATTTTTTTTTTTTGAATTTTGAAATTGTGTTATATTCATGGTTCTAATTTACTTGTTTTAGTAGTATTGACTCATATTGCATGTTGTTCATTTTTTAGTTAGAATTGAAATATTAGTTTTGTCAAACATTTGAATAATGTTATGACATTATATTTATAAATCTTAATTTATTTTATCAAATATGAATTCCATGATATTCTTATAAAACGTATATTTTTAGTTTTTGTAAGTATCTAAACTAAATTTTATTAATCTAATATATATATATATATATATATATATATATATATATATATATATATATATATATATATATATATATATATATATATATATAT
>NW_017671429.1:106622-109816 GCF_001879085.1 Nicotiana attenuata | reverse complement strand
ATACATCTTAAATACCAAATATAATATCATTTATACTTATAAAAATTTATAGGCATATATTTATTATATTAACTTTTAAGTTTGATAACTACTTCATTTAAAATTTAATTTAACTGTGTAATTACACTTGTGCAATCAAGCAGTAAACTTGTAATTACACTAACAAACAGGTCGTCGTAATTACATAACTGTGTAATTACTAGGCTGCGTAATTACTACCCTAGTAATTACACCAATTCCAATTACCTGGTGGCTTTCCAAACTAAGGGTTCAATAGGAACAAGAATTGGTTCTGATGTCTAAGTGAAAAAATCAGACAATTCAGCGTGATAAAATTAATTGGAAATCAGCGGACGACCATTTTTAAGAAGATGACCTCCAAGTACAAAGAGTATTGTACCAAGCACTAAACACTGTCCGACTTTCTCGGCCAGGATGGCCAATTCTAGTCGCTCTGTGACGGGCTCAAACAAAAGGACGATGAGTTGACGAAGAAGGACGAAGAGTTGAAGGAGAGGAACCAGGAGCTTATGAGAGCCATAAGTAGGTGCAGCGAGCTTGAGGCTGCGCTAAAGTCCAAGGAGGACGAGCTCGAGGTGAGCAAGGGGGTGATGGCCGAGAATGCTGACCTTCAGGCGCGGGTGGTGTCTTTAACGGTCGAACTCGAGCAGGGGAAGGCAAGGGCCGTCGTTCTGATGGATGAGCTGAGTGCCAAGATCGAATGGATGATGTGGCTGAGGCGGCGGCCCTAGACGACGCTCTCCGTGTTTGCAGGTATGAGCGGACTAATGAGGCAGAGACGTCGGCGCTCAAGGTGGCGAGGTTGGAGGAGTGGATCATTGGTTTGGAGGCGGAGTTGTCGGAGTTAAATGAGCAAGTCGTTGCCCCTAGTGCCGCGAAGGCACAACAGCAGGCACAACCGTCTACATCTCGCACTTCCGCTGATTTTGGTGTATCGCGGGAGTTGTACGAAATGTGGGTCTATGCCAAGGCTCAGCTTGACGTGTTCAAGTCTCTACAAGTTGACGGGAAGGTTTTCGAGGCGAAGCTTGAGGGCGTCCGTGTTAAGGCACGTGCCGCTCGTGAAGCTTGTGGTTACGACCCTGGTACACCCGGTGGGGGTGATGATGACGATGTCGTGGATGGGCTTGCCTCTGATCCTTGGTATGATGACGTAGGCGGTGGGACTCTCCCACTTAGCTTGGAGCCACCCATTACATAACTCTGGAACCCACCAAGATTCTTTCTTCATCGTCGACCTGATATTGCACAACCAACTCGCCAAACTCCTCGAAATCCTTCTGTCTGACCTTTCATGAACAATCTGAATCACTAACCACATTCACATATTCGACCTCTTACCGGATAGCCAGTAGAATTCTTCGTATCAAGCAAGCTCTTTTCTGTCGCATCCGGTCGCCCGCCGTATAATAGCCAATATTCCAAGTTAAGCTCGTAGACCTAGTCACTGTCCACCATAAATCCCAAATCACTCTAAACTCTTCTCATGGCGTGTAGTCATCCTACTACAGAATCCATGTGCTACTCTGCCACTCTCCCACTTTGGTCAAACTCACTCTTGGCGTTATAGAAAACTTAACCACTGCAAGGCACCCCCACATGTACTTCCTCATCTTTCGCTACCCAGTTGTTGTCTTAAATTAAAATCTATTTCTGTAGCACTTAAACCAATAGATCGCTACTAACTTTAAACCCCTTCAAAGGTCATCTTTCTCAAGTCATCAACACCAGGAACACCGATTCACTCCTGAACCACCGCACACTGCAATCTCTGACAGCCGCTTCCCCCGAGCCTTTCACAATACTTTGCTCCAAAGGCAAATTGAAGAAAACCATAACACCGGCGAACTTAACACTTTATATTCAATCAAGGATGACAACACCACATCACAGATGAAGATTCCACCACGCTCGAAAATACCAAGTATCGTTACTCCATTAACCCAACCCGAACACTCCTAGTCCGATTGTCTTTCCTCCGCCGGAAATAAAATACTGAATATCTGAATCTTGCACTGAGTAAACATCCTTCCAAGTCATTCACTGCTTCGATGCATAGACAAGCATCCTACCATTATGTCACACTGTGCGATAGCAACTCACGAATCGTCATAACAATCAATGCCAAATCTCAAAACTTTAGGTAATACTGATACTGAGCTGAAACGATAGAACGGCCTTCCGCAAGGCGACGATAATAGCTCAATCAAAAACGCAGGGAGAAACATCCTGCACCACATCTGTAGTACCATTACAATTCCTCAATTCTCGATTTATAACAAGCGCTTCGCGCCGCTAAGATTGAATAGGAAGGAAACAAAGGCATAAGCCTCAAAGGAATCAAATCGCACGATGAGGAATCAAGAAGGGAAGTGCTCCTAACAGCCATGTAGCCTCTCGAAGATAAGTAAAGACATCTCTGTACCGATCCGCAAGACTCTACTAGACTTGCTCATGACTCGTGAGACCTACGTGAACCTAGTGCTCTGATACCATGTTGTCACGAACCAAATTCCATTAAAGGTCATGATGGCGCCGGACACCATTGTCAGGCAAGCCAACACTAAATAATCAACTTAGTTCTCGTTTTAGTATTTTCAAAATCATGATTTTTCTTCAATTTAATAATAAGAGATGGACTTTACAGAATAAATAATAATGTTTTAACAATTTCAATATTGAATAACCTATAATCATCCCAAAACCCGGTGTCACAAGTGCATGAGCCTTTATTAAGGAATAAAATAGAATATAATAACTGTCCGAAATACAGTTTAGACAGAAAGGGAAATACCAATACTCTGAAGGAGACTCTGCTGGCTGCGGGTCGTCTCGAGAGATGCAGCTCACCTAAGTCTCCGTATCAACCATGCCGTTGTGCCCACTAGGCCACTAGACATGACAAAAATGCACAACAAGTATAGTATGAGTACGAAAACAACGCGTACCCAGTAAGTATCCAGTCTAACCTCGAAGAAGTAGTGACGAGAGGTCGACTTCGACACTTACTAGTGGTCCAATAATATCAGGTACAGTAAGGAAGTGAATAGATATGAAACAGAGTAAATATATGAAATAAACATGTATAAAATACGTGGTACAATTCCCCTCTTTACAAATTTTACTCAAGCTCTCAACTAGCAAGTTCCCTCCGTATATATGTGTATATATAT
>NW_017671429.1:40543-106602 GCF_001879085.1 Nicotiana attenuata | reverse complement strand
GTGTATATATATATATATATATATATATATATATATATATATATATATATATATATATATATATATATATATATATATATAGGAAATGCAGAGGCGTACTGCCCGATCCAACATGAAAGTAAATTGTGCATTGCCGAGGATCGAACGGCGCGAACCATAGATGCATCTATTTCCCCGCTCGCGAATCATACATGCGACGTGATCAAATATAAATTTAGGAAATTACCCCGCTCGCGAATCATACCTGCGACATGGTCAAATATAAATTTAACATTTAAGTCATACCTCTTTCTTGATTCTTTTTAAAAATAATGGAAATTCATCTTGAAACGTTGAATAAATTACCCCGCTCGCGAAACATACATGCGATGTGGTTACCCATAGATTTCTTAAGCTTTTATAATATTCCTCAATTCTTTCGAAATTACGAAGTTCAAATGAAACCTTTTAAATCTTAGATTCTTCAAAATTCAATTCTTTCAAGACAATTATTGCTCAACCTAAATCTTACTTCTTCTCAAGGCAAACAATAAACATAAATCGATGGTAATATCAAAAAGGCATGGTGTAAACCTAGGCTACCCGGACATAGGCATAGCTAGTAGCTACGTATGGACTCTCGTTACCTCGTGCGTACGTAGCCCCCACAATTAAAAGCACATATTAATTTATTTCACCTATGGGGTTAATTCCCTCTTACAAGGTTAGAAAGGAGACTTACCTTGCTCTGAAGTTCCATAACCGGCTCCCAAGCCCTTCCGACGATTCAAACCGATGCCCAACGCTCCAAAACTAGTCAATAATTATGCAAACTCATTAATATACTCAAGTACTCATTATAATCCTATTTACAACAATTCCCAACTCCGTTAGAGAAACCGACAAATCACCCTCAGGCCCACGTGCCCGGATTTCGAATATTTTCGAAGATAAACTTTGCCCATGACACCACGAACTCAAACATATATAATTTATTCTCAATCCAATTTCCAAAATTCGTGGTATAAATCCAAATACACAAGATTCTAGGTTTTTCCATCAAAACCCCAATTTCTACTAGTTTTCATGCTTGAATCCATAATAAAACCATGCATTTAACTAACAAGAGGTGGGATTAACTTACCTTAACATAGATGATAAAAAAAAAAGCCCACTTTAAGCTCTCCAAAAATCGTCCAACCAAGAAAGAATGGAAGAAAATGGGCCAAATTCCCGCTTTAAAGAGACCTCACTGCCCAGCGATCCTTGCACCTGCGGGTACTTGACCGCTTCTGCGGTTCCGCAGGTGCGGCAAATGATCCTCTTCCGCGGAGATGCCCCCAGCTGCCCGCTCTGCTTCTACGCCTTCTCTTCCGCAGGTGCGGTCTCGCATTTGCGGCGAAATGACCGCATCTGCGGTCTCAGCACCTCCCCACCAAAATCGCACCTGCGCCCTTCTTGGTTGCTTCTGCGGTTCCGCACCTGCGGCCCAAACCTCGCAGGTGCGGTTACACCAGAAGGCAACTGCTACAGCCCTTCTTTCAAGTCCAAACTCGATCCGTTTACCATCTAGATTCTACCCGAGGACCTCGAAACCTCAACCAATTATACCAACACATCCCAAATCACATTACGAACTTAGTCGAGCCTTCAAATCACATCCAACAATGCCAAAACCATGAATCGCACTCCAATTCAAGCTTAATAAAGTTTTGAACTTCAAACTTCTTCATTCGATGCCGAAACCTATCAAATCACGTCCGATTGACCTCAAATTTTGCACACAAATCACATTTGACATTACGGACCTACTCAAACTTCCAAAATTGGAATCCGACCCCGATATCAAAAAGTCCACTCCCAATCAAACTTCTCAAAAACCTTCAAATTTCTAACTTTAGCCAAATGACTCTAAAATGACCTACGAACCTCCAAATTAACTTCCGGACGCGCGCCCAGTACCAGAATCACCATACAGAGCTATCCTCAGACTCGGAATCCCAATCGGACGTCGATAACATTGAAATGCACTTCAACCCAACTTTATGAAATTCTTTCCAAAATACTAACTTCCACAATAGGCGCAGAAACGCTCCAGGGTCATCCAAAACCCGATCCGAACATATGCCCAAGTCTGAAATCATCATACGAACCTGCTGAGACCTTCAACTCCCGATTCCGAGGTCGTTTACTCAAAATCAACCCTTGGTCAGATTCTTCCAACTTTAAGCTTCCGAAATGAGAGTTCTCTTTCCAACTTCGAACTCCCCGAATCTCAATTTTGACTACGCGTACAAGTCATAATACCTGAAGTGAAGCTGTTCATGGCCTCAAACTGCTGAACGACGCGCTAGAGCTCGAAACGACCAGTCGGGTCGTTACAGAAACGGAGGGAGTAGAAAGAATAAAAAGTCAAGTGTGATACGTAAGAAAGAGAAAACAATTTAGTGTTGGGAAGGAAAAATATCTAGGGAAGATAAAAAAAAAATGTACCAAAATTTACTTGGGATTTTTACATACCTATACACTATTAGAAACTTTATTACAAAAAATATCCAAGTTTAGTTAATTATCCGACCTAAACAAGTTTTGTTTACAAAATATATGCATTCCACCTGAAAAGACTCTCAATTCATTATTAGTGCCGTCATAATTGGAGTTATCGGGTTATTAGTTTAGGATTTACTTTTTTAACCATAGGAATCCTTTTGGGAGCGGTATGGGCTAATGAAGCGTGGGGGTCGTATTGGAATTGGGACCCAAAAGAAACTTGGGCATTTATTACTTGGATCGTATTTGCAATTTATTTACATACTCGAACAAATAGAAATTTGCGGAGTGGAATTTAGTTACACCATTTTCTTTTTTTTTTTTTATCCTCTTCTCTTTCTTCTCTCCAAATTCTGTTTGATATACCCTTAATATCTAAGATCTTTTCTTCTCTTTGAATTTTTGATGTAAATTACTTCCTCGGAGATAATCAAAAGTAAGAACAAACAGACAAAATAAAATACAGAGAAGAGAGAAGATATATAGGCGATAGTATTAGGAACTCAGATTTTACCTTTCAATTGTAATTTGTATTGGAGAGGCTTATCTTTACCAACACTTCACTTCCCTCGTCTAAACTCCACCACCTTAAGCCCTTTCCTCGTCTCCCCCAACTCGAATTCTCCGTTCCGAGATTTCAAACTCTGCCCTCCCTTAAACGTGTTGAGTGTCGCGGGCCCAATTTGCTTTCTTGCAATACAATTTGTATACAAATTTTATATAATATATCTTTTGTATATTTTGTATCTGATTTATATATAGTAAAAACAAATTTCATACAACTAATTATATATTATACAACTTATCTATAACTTTCATATATTATTTCTATCCAGTTAAATACAACTAAATATCATACAACTTAAATACAAATTTTATACAATATGTCTTTTGTATATTTTGTATCTGATTTATACATTGTAAAAATAAATTTCATACAACTAATTATATATTATACGACTTATCTACAACTTTCATACATTATTTCTACACCGTTATATACAACTACAATATCATACAACTTAAATACAAATTTTATACAATATTATTCAACTTTCATACAATATTTCAATAAAAAAAATATATATAAACAATAGAATATAATTTACCTACAATTTTACTATAATTTCGTAAGTATAATGTATACTACTTCTTCTTCTTCTTCTTCTTCTTCTTCTTCTTCTTCTTCTTCTTCTTCTTCTTCTTCTTCTTCTTCGACTTACAATCAGAAATTCAGTCAAAATCAAGTCTAATCTTCAGCAAAACACCCTCAAAATTGAGATATAAACTCCAAACAATATTCCCTATTGTTTGCAACAACACTCAATCCAAACAAATAATTGTTTTTGAAAATCCAAATTCGAATTCAAAGCTTCAAAGCTTTTTAATGGCTGTCAATGGTGGAATTGCTGTTCTCTTTTCTATTTGCTATACATTACTGGAAGTAGGGATTGAGAGAGAGAGTCGTAGAGAGAGAGAGAGAGAGAGAGAGAGAGAGAGAGAGAGAGAGAGAGTAGGAGAGAGAGAATAAGGATGGGAAATAATTGATTCCTAATATAAAGGGATACTCATTTAATTCCTAAAGTGTATATAATTGGTAAATTTATATACAGAATGTAATTAAGTTGAAACTTGAGTAGGGAGGGTAATAAAGTTTTCAATAGTGTATAGGTATGTAAAATTCCAATTTACTTTTATCTTTTGTCTGTTAGTTTTGTCCAATGGGCTACAATTTGATATTAATTTTATCCGACTGGACATTTCGAGCTACGTGCAAAACTTTGGGCTAATAATTTTTTTGGACGGCCATACAAGGTAGTTTTCTCTTTATTCAAAATGGCAGCCCATTATTATGTTAAATTTTCATTTTTAATGTCACATTAGGATTATTAAAGACAATAGGTTGGTATGTTATGCCTGGAAGACTCTTCCCCTTCTTTTTACAGCTGCAAAGGCAACCAAGACATTTACTCACACTGTATGATCTTTTTGTTTATTTTGGAGGTATTCTTTTCTTTACTTTTCGAGCTAATACCTTCTTTTGTTTTGCGAGATACGCGAGGTACTGGAAGGAAGCAGGAAATAGCTTGGAAGTCACGAACACAACAGGTCAATTCGAACTATAAATAAATAAATTTCTTACGATACTCGTGCCAAAGACTGTAGGAAGATCACTAGGTGCACCTGAACTAGCAGGGCGTGCGTAGAAATGCTATACACTACTATCAATGAATACTCTCGTCTTACTACAATGTATTCGGCTTGAACTGCTTGTATGTTGACAATTGAAGTTCTATTTTTCTTTCTAAATTATAAAATTATGCATGCGTTTGTTTGTTTCACAATGAGCAGGACGCAAGACCAGATAGAGTAATAATTTTTCAGGAAACATGGGTTTGCTCTTTTGTTCTTACCCATCAACAAAAATTTCTCTGATCTCTAGACTATTTTTTGCTAGGTTTATCTCCCTTGGCAATTGTTTGCAGCTTTCGACCAAAAAAAGAATTCACATTGCCGATGTCTCTGTTTCTAGGAAAGTTTAGTTTTGGGCTTTCAATCTAAGGCTGGCATCTTTCAATATTAAGGTACCAAAATGGAAAATTTTCAGACACAGATAAACTACAAAAAAGGAATAAAAGTCTTTATCTTATTTAGCTGGAAGAGAGTGACAACACCGTCGTCTAATAACAGCTGCCAAATTCAAATCCTAGTATAAGCAGCAAAAGAAGACTAAAACCAACAATTCCACCAAAAGCTTCTCTTCAAAAGTGAAACATGAACAAGCACATGCCAGCCCTCCCAACTCTTCCCATCACAAGCTTAAGCTTCAGCAAATCTGGCATTAAATAACAAATGATAAGTGAGATACAGTATAGAAGAGACTACATCTTCTAAGCAGATTTATCGATGAATATTCAATTTAAGTATATTCTTACCCTAATTCAGAGAGCTTCAAGTGAGCCTCAGCATAGTCGGCAAAGAAGGCATCTTCATCCTGATATAAGCAAAGAGTTGCTCCTATCAGTCATGGAGCAGGTGTTTTCAACTTCAAATGAAACAAATTTAAAGTTTATATATACTGACTGCAGCATATTTCTCAACAAGGGGGTGGAAAGCAGGATCAGAAAGGAGAGCCTTGTCTGAAGGCAACTGCAAAAGCCCTTCTTTCTCCCCACTCAAAAGTTCCCTGCAATAGCAATTATGTCCCATAAGCAAGATCGACAGATAATAGTTAGCAGTAACACGGTATTCCACAAAATTGAGAACTGAAAAAATAAACATATTTGAGGGTAGTCTTACGTAAAGTATGAGTTGTCAAAGATGAGGGGATTGGTAGTCCAAGGTCCCTCGAAACCAGAACGTTCCTTGTGGCACCTTCCCTGGAGCAAATTGCAATAAGAAATAAGTACTTGACAACAGAAGCTTGTCTGCTCAAGACAAGTAGGTTTAAACAGAATAAAAGCAGGCTACAAACCAAGGTATGGCCACCAGAGAGTGCAACAATATCCTTGTCAGATAGACCCATTTGCTTCACAAACACATCTCTCAAGTGGTCAGAACCTGCATTAGGTTGACAGATGATTACCAAGGAAGGCAAATCACAATAAATCTTAAGCTCCTTTTTCGTTCTGTTTCGCAGTCAAATTGTGCTGTATAAAGCTGTAAAGACAATTCTCAAAGGAAGAACTTACCCTTGATGGCATCAGGCAAGCGACCTTCAACTGGTGGCTCTGTCTTGTCCTGTTAATGGAATGTTAAAGATAGAAATCTAGTTAGGTCCAGATCTCGCCAAAATAAACAATTTTAACATTGGCACAATAAAGTCACAAACAGACCACCACAAACATGCTGAATCATAAAACATGGAGTATAAAAAGAGAAATCAAAATATACAAACAATATGGAATTTAGCCACATAACCAACAGAAAATCAGCATTGATGTGCACACACGCTGACTCAGAGACCACCAATTGTCAATAAAGATAAATTAGCATCTAGTTGGTATATATATGACTTGGAATTCCGTAGTTAAGAGCGACAAACATGGCCACATTTGAAGATATAAGAAACACCAAGTATTTCCTAATTCCTAATTGAGCAGGAAAAGGAAGACAAGGGCGTAGGAATCATCAAACTAAATTCAATGCAGGAAGTTCTTTAGACATACCCTTGTCACTAGTGAAGCATATGCATATCATAATGTCTTGGTTAACCATTATCAATAAGGCAATATTTCACTAAGAATATTGGCAAAGATTTTTTGCCAAAAGTGTAAAATCTGGATAAAGGCTCTCACTATCCAATGTCATTACTTCCTTGCTAATAAGGCCTCAAGTTGAATAAAGTACAATTCATTACACATGTCAAATAAAATTGCTAAAGGCTGCAGAGACAGTCTCACTAACCTCTCTACCAGGGTGAAAGGGAACATCAGGTCCTCCAGTAACTTCAACAGCAACAACTCCAGCTAACTACACAAAGAAATAAATAACAAGTCATTTCTGCACTTTGATTTAGCAAATAAAATACATAAAATACCAAAACTAACAATCAACACAAGAATACATACTTGATAGAAATCACCATATGATAGGATAGGAAACTGCTCCTTGATGGGCTCCAAGAGTCTGATAGCAATGTCAATACCATTGTTTGCTCCATGTCCTTGCTCAGCCTTGAACCTCATGGTACCGAATGGACCTCCAGTTTTGGAGCACACATCATAGGTACCAGCAGAGTGCCATCTGAGACAACAGAAAAAATTTTGAGAGTCACAAAAGAAAATTTCTTTTTTCCTAGGAAAACTTTTCTAGGATAAAAAAACTTCCATCATCCCAATTTACAGGACAATTCCTATATCAACTATTCCAAACTGTATAAAACCATTCCCCCTTCAATATACAAACTTCTTTTAAATAAAATCCACTAAACTATTTGATCTCGTGTTTTCACCATCAAACTAACCATTCAGCCATCATTCAAGTCATAATCCTACACTTATGTCAAATTAGCATATTAAACAGTGTGCCCAATGGAGGAGAAATTCCTTTTCTTTTATTAATTGAGTAATTTGATAGCTTCTTTTGTTCTGTTTTAAGAAGAAACTGATTGAAGAGAACATACGCAAGACGGAGCATAAGAGGAGCGCAATTCTTCTCAGCAATGAGTCCTCTGAGTTTCCTCTTACATTTGTCAACAGCCTTGAGGTACTCCTCGCTTACGGTGGGATAGCTCTTACCCATAGCAATTGTTCTACACAACATTCAAACACAATAAGATCCAAGTTTCAGAATCCAATACACATACAAGTATTAACAGATCGTATGCAGTTAACAGTTACCATACATATCTATTGTTGGATTAGATCCAGAAGCCGTATGTAAATGTCAAAAAAAGCATCGTAGTTAAAATAAACAAAAAACACAAATATAATGTGTAAACATATCTTAGTTAAACCTTTGGTCAAACTAAATCATAGTTAAAACATTTATACACATCATTAGCAATAAAAAATCTATACAGTTTTTGAAAAACTAAAAATAATATAAATTGATATAATGTCTTTAAAATATCCGCCAATATTAGGAGGACATAATCCATAAAAAAGGTGTTTCAGAAACTAAAACCGCATACCAAACTAAGAACTTTAGATTAAAAATCTATATAAATTTTAATTTAAAAAAAACATACATACACATTTTCACACCGTTTAACCGAAAAGAGCTTGAAAATTTTAATCAACATAAAGTTTAAATAAAATATAATAATAATAATAACAATTACAATAACAATAATAATTAAAACATTGCTGTGCTGGAGATCAACTTCATCTATTGATCCGACTCTGTAAGTAACACATACTTCAGGAAAAAACAATAGCCCACAGATCAAAATAATAACGTAGCAAAACATCTATATACATTATATTTTTAAAGGATCTACACACATATTTCACAACATTAAGGCCATAAAAGAGCTTGAAACCTATAATCGAGAATAAAAAAAGTGGATAAAATAAATATAATTAAAAAAAACACTCAAATACAGTAGCATTAGAGATCGGAAGATAAATGAAATATAAGAACCTGAAGAAACTGATATAATCGAGTCGAGGCGAAAAGGCAAAACGTTAAACCCTATAATGAGAAAATGGTACGAGGAGACCACAAGCACTGGAAATGGGGTATATAAAGGGTTTTGAATTGAAGGAAGAGAATGTTCTAGTAGGTGAATGTAGACCGTAAGATTATAATGATCGTGTGGCTAAGATTGCAAAATGAATTGGACGGCTGAGATTTGGTTTTACATAGGGTAGTGTGATCTACGGATTCGTTGTATGGTAGGTGAGTGAATTGAAAATCGGAGGAAAGTCAGATGAAGAATTCTTTGTTATATGTGTTGGATTTTTGTGTATCGTGGACGTGGACTCCATCACATCAAGAGGGGCTTTGAATATTTATGTGAAATGACTGTAACGCCCATAAGAAAAAAGACTGTATTTATGGTTTCAGATTGATATTATTTTTGCAAGCTCGTATTTTTTGCCATATTATAAGAAATATTTTTTTTTCTATTGATTAAATTAGCGATTGGGCAGTGGTAAATTAGCTAAAATATGAAATATTCACATAAATTGAACTCATTTAGGTGGATAATTCCAACTTAACTAAATATTCAGAGCTTCTATTGAAAAATAGTAGTTGTTATCCATCTAAAATTGAATTCCTAAACTAAAATAAGAATGCTAAGATTTGATCAATTGATGGGAACAGTAAAAGTAAGGTTACAAAAAAGATTTAAAATTCTAAGTTTTTATAGAATTAAAATTCTGCTATATTTTTAGTATGAACAAAAATTGCTTGGTAAAAGTTTTATTTGGAATAGATGAAGAAAGGGTTCAAAAGGGTAAATACTTATATGCACTTTACGCTAAATCGATTAAACTTATCATGGTTAAGTGATTAGTCAAATAAAAAATTGCATTAATTCACCATGATTCGATAATAGAACTTTATGTGCATCACATATTATGTTTCTATTGATTTGGTGTAAATATTAAGTGGGGGTATATTTTTTCTGTTCAAAAGGGATCTCATCAAAACTTTCTTTACATAATACCTTCAACTCATGATCTTTATTATATTTTTTTTTATTTCTCCTTTGAGCATAGCCAAGTTTCTCTACACATATCCCTTAACCACAAATATATTTTCAAACTATTAATGGAATACTTGTTGCCAAGTTTTTTTTCATGATTCTTTTAAGGATTATTCTTCATCTAGATTTATTCATGATTTTTATTTTTCCCTCTATTTATCGCAACCTAATACAGATTCCTTGATATAATTAATTGTTATGTTGTTCAAGAAAAAGAACATATAATATGACACATCAATAGAAACATATACAGGTTAGCAAGGTCATTTCACAATGAAACATATTTAAAAACAAATGTGAACGCTTGAAGCAATGGAAGATTCCCTTCAAATATTGAAACTAATCTCACCCAGCCGTTTTCCTCAAATCTCTCACTACCCAATCGTTTTTCACAGCATGGCGTGAAAATGGCCACATGTGGGTGATCAAAAGGGGCTGTCAGCACCTGACCAATAAAGTTTTAGCTGCCTTTTGTTGACGTTGACATGCCAAATGATGAATAGAACAAAACCACGTAGGTTTTGGAAGAAAGTGAATGGTATCATAGGAGCCATACCCACAATTTCTTTTTTGAAAGCGGTGTCATCATATAAAAAACAAATCATTCAAACGACAAAAAGTTAAAAACTTGAGAGGAATACCGCTAGCAAATCCGGTACTTAGAAGTTGTACAACAACAGTAACAACAAACAGTGGCGGATCTAGAATTTTAAAGCAATGAATGTTTTATTGTCCTTAAGTTAAGTTGACGCATAATATAAGTGTATCACTATTTGAAACTTAAAATGAGACAATTCAATACAAAAATATAGGAACAATAACACTGTATAAATAATAGCCGAATTTATATATATATATATACACACACATTTTTGTATGTTATATACAAAAAGTATATAAAAAGCACTTACCCCTCACACCAATTTCGATCCCCGAAACAAGCAAAATAAAGGCCTACAATTGAATCTCTAAACCAAAGCACCTAATTCAGCTTTTATTTCGTGGGTGCTCATCTCTCTTATATTTGATTTTTCCATTAATTTATCATAAAATACATAGACCCTACCCCAAAAACACTGGGTGCTTAAGCACCCACACCACTAAACGTGGATCCGCCGATGAGCTATACTCTAGTGAAGTCATATCATGTGTTATTTTGGACCTTCTTTTCCTCATAACTCTTTCCAAATCAATCCAAGCTAATTTTTCCCATGTCTAAACATCTTCATATAACCTTCCAATCTATTTAACAACTATATACTCATATTCGTATAATATTATTCTTATTTATGGCCTTTATTGGCATACAAAACAATGTACCTAATATTTACTAGTGCAATTTAAAAATTAAAAGTTCATGAAATTTTCATAGAGTTTTTGAGGTAACAATTTCATCGGACACTAGTTCACACAGTTGCGTATTTCTGAAATGGCTACTGTATTGGGGAAAATTGTATTTTATATATATGTGGTGACGTGTCAGGACACGTGGATTGGTCAAATGGTCAATGAATCACAATTAGACACGATTCAAGAATTGTAAAACAGACACGAGCAAAGGAGGAAGAGGCACGGGACATCAGATAAGTAGCACGGCGCCCGTACCTATTTAAATTATTTATATCCGGGCATCAGAAGGAATGAATCTGGTTATAAAAAAGAGTGCAGATACAGCATTTAATGAGTATTAAATGCTGAGTCTGTTAAGGAATATATATATTCAATGTAATGATTGTGTAACGTAGCATTCAATGTCTTTAATTATTCATAATAGCCTCATTATGATTTGGGCATAACGTACATTCTCAAAGATACCTATAAAAAGGAGATATATGATCAGTTGTAGGGGACACGAAAGACTATTGAAATATACATTGGTATCATTCATTTTTCTTGATTGTTATATTGCTACTCAGAATTATTTCCTTTTATTCATTTCTTTGATTATTAGTAACCCGAGTTCTTCTAAATTCTAGCTTTGACTAAAATTCTATTTTTTGGTTAAACAGCTACTCCTTACCAATCTCTGTTACCACTTACCAAAGACACCCAAACAAAATCCCATAATCAATTGCAAGATTCTTACTTTTGTCATTACCTTTGTTGTTGTTCTCTTCTCAATTATTTCTCTTGCCGCTCCATATAAATTTAAGGATAAGTATTATGATCTATAGTATTTGTACTACCTCCACAGCTAATAGCCCGTTTGGCCAAGCTACAAAAATCGGCTTATTTTGAGAAGTGTTTTTTTCAAAAGTGCTTTTCTCAAAAGTACTTTTGGTGAGAAGCAGTTTGTGTTTGGCTAATTAGTTTGAAAAGCACTTCTGAGCAGCAATTAGTGTTTGGCCAAGCTTTAAAAAACTACTTCTAAGTGTACTTTTCTCAAAAGTGCTTCTCAAAAAAGTGTTTTTGGAGAGAAGCTACTTTTTTCTGCTTCTCCAAAACTGCTTCTGCTTCTCCTCAAAAGCACTTTTTTTCCTTCCAAAAGTTTGGCCAAATACCTCAATTTTTAACAAAAAAAAAGACACTTTTAGCTAAAAAGAAGATTGGCCAAACAGGCTATAAGTGAGACTGTGCAAGATTCCCAATTCTGCTCCATTAAAATAGGTGGTGATTTAAAAAAGTAAAAATCGGTTCGGAATCATAGTAAAATACTAACATCTTCATCAACTACAATATCCATGTAAAATTACTTGACCTTTATGCCCTTGAACAATTACATTATTTCTTAATTTACAAACTAGAAAAATTAAAGTAGGCTCTCTCCTCTTCGTTACTCTCAAAAGGTGGAGAATTTGAGAAGTTACATTCAATAATTTAGCATTGTACAAATTCATCTTTATTACAGAAATGTAAACGAATAATAATAACCATCACTTTAATAATACAATTGCCTTTCTTTCACGAATTACCTGCGATAAATATATTCTTCTTAAAATTCATATAAAGTGAACAATTACTTACCAAGTTCAACTAATCCAAACCTGAAAAGACTATTGTTATAATTTGTATAGTAACATTTATTTTGAATGAGCAGCAATTACGAGGAGGCCAATGGCGGATGTACATGGACACTTATGGGTGCTTGAGCATCCATTACTTTTAACTAGATTTAGTAAATTTACATAGCCAATTATAACAATAGTTAGATAAATATAGAGTGAGCACCCACAATAAAACTCTTTTTTCCTCTTCTTTCGGATTTTTTTATTGACAGCACCCATCACTTTAAAATTCTGGATCCGCCACAAATCTACAATATTTAAGACAAATTTGGTTTCTTTTTTTTTTTTTGGTGGAAAAGATAAACATTTCATAGATACTTAAAAGATTACATTAGAGGTTGGAGTTGGATGCATGAGCTGCATCAGTTGATGATATCTAGTACTAACTAATAAACTCCCTTTATGGGAGTTGTCTGCAGATACAACATTGGAGTTATAATCAAACTTTGTTGTCTTTGCTTGTATATAAAATGAAATTATAGAATTTCAAGAATTTAAAAGAGAAAAATAAAGTAAAATACTTACCTAAAATCCAGAATTTAATCATGAAGGAAGTTCATGGAATAATTGACAATCATTATGCTCAATCCCAAAGCTTCTACTCAATCGGTTAGAGTCTCGTGCTGATAACGTGTTATGAAAATAATAAAAGAATAAGAACAATATTGCAGAGAAAAGTAGAGAGGGAGAATTCTTATTGAATTTTGGGGTGAATTACAATGGAATAGAACCCTCTATTTATAGGGAGAGGGTGATTTAGCCACCAAGCAGTGAACCCTAGAATCTCTCTAAATATAGACATTCACCATAAATACAATTCTATTTATAACAGGTAGTCATTTGTAGGAAGTCTACCATGACATAATAACCATAAGAAAAAAGCAATTTTAGGAGGTATTTTAAACTTCCAAATCCACTTGTAATTGAATTGATTATTTGTAATAGGGTTATTTAAATCAGTTATGAGAGCATGGTACATAGACTTGACAGAGAATTCCCCATTCTTAGTAAGTGACCAGTAAAGTTGGTCATAGCCAATGGGTAAAGTTGGTAGATAAAGATCTGTGATTTCATGTTGTAAAGAAGAGGATAAAACAAATGGTAATCTATGAAGATGCCATTTGTGGTTTACATAGTAGTCGGAAACTAGCTTACTATCCTCACCTTTAGGGAGTGGTCCTGATATAAAATTTCGGAGTATTGAATTCTGAGTTAGCCAAGGTTCATTCCAGAAACGAACATGTTTACCATTGATTATGTTCCATTTATAACCTAAACGACAATGAGACCAACCCTTAAGAATAGTAGACCAAGTTCGTGAAGGGTGCCGTTTTATTAAATGAGAGGGCCTTAGATGACTATGTAGTAAGACCTGGGCCCACAGCTGATTGAGATTTTGGAATAACCTCCAAGCTAGGCTAGCATGCAAAGCCTCATTCTTAGTACTAAGGTTTTGAATCCCCAATCCCCCTGTTTCTAATGGTTGTATAACCAAAGACCATTTAACAAGATGTAATTTTTTCTTTTGAGGTGTAGTTCCCCAAAGAAAATTCCGTTGGTATTTATTAAGGGAAAAAATAATATAAGAAGGGAGTGTGATATATTGCATAACATGGTTTGGCAGGTTATTTAAGGTGGAACGAATTAGAGTAGTCCTCCCAGCCTTGCTTAAAAAGTTAGTCTTCCAACCTGCCAACTTGGATTTAAAATTATCAATTAAAAATTGATAATCTCTTTTATTTTGTTTGGCATTAAAAATTGGAAAACCTAGATATTTACTAAAGTTTTTCCCTTCAGTCGTTTGGAAGATTTGTGTGATAAACTCTTTAGTATTAGAAGCACAATTCTTAGAGAAGAATATTTTGGATTTATCAAAATTTATAGTTTCTCCTGATTGATGTGTAAACAGAGAAATGGTATTAATTAAGGAGTTACATGAATCAGGTATAATTTTGGATAGTAAAATAATATCATCTGCGATAAACAGGTGTGATAATTGAGGTCCTTTATTACCCAGAGTAATAGGATGCCAAATATTGTAGTCCACTTCTGAATTTATTTTTCTTGATAGCATTTCCAAGCATAGGATAAAAATATAAGGTGAGAGAGGGTCCCCTTGCCTTATTCCCCGTGTAGGTCTAAAAAATTCCGAAGGTGTACCATTTATAAGAATAGCTGTGGTAGTGGTTGTGATACATGACATAATTAACTTAATAAAAAGATAAGGAAATTTAACACTATGTAATGTGTGATAAATAAAAGACCATTCCAACTTGTCAAATGCCTTCTCCGGATCCAATTTGAGAAGCATGTTTACACTGTTACCCTTCATTTTAGTAAAATTGTGGATTATTTCTTGCACAATAATAGCATTATCAGCTGCTCGTCTATTTTTCTGAAAGCTTGATTGAGTTGGATGTATAATATGTTCCAAAACTGATTTTAATCTATTGACAATCATTTTTGTTATAATCTTATAAATAGTATTACATAGGCTAATAGGTATGAATTGTGTAATAGAGGAAGCATTTTTATTTTTAGGAATTAGGCAAATAAAAGTTGAGTTTATCGAATGATCAATTTGATAGTTCAAGAAAGCTTTATGACAAAAATATTTTACTGAGTTTCCAACGATATGCCAGTATTTTTGATAAAATAATGGATGAAGACCATCTGGGCCAGGTGCCTTAAGTGGTTGGAAAGAGTGAACAGCAGCAAGGATTTCATGATCTTGTACCGGTGCTAGTAAGCAAGATTGCTCTTTATCAGTTAATACATTATAAACATGTATTAATTTGTGTCTACTAGATTTAGTTTTTCCAGTAGTAAATAATTTATGATAATATTGAGTAATATTGTCACGAATTTTGTATGGGTCAGTTATCCAATTTCTACCTAAATCTTGTAGAGCAATGATACGATTGTGCCTTCTACGATTTAGTGTTGTTAGTTGAAAGAATTTTGTGTTTGCATCCCCATTATTCAACCAGTTTATGCGTGATTTTAACTTCCAAAAATCCTCCTCAAGTCGGAGTATTTCTTTATATTCTATAATTAACCTAGTCTCTAATGTTTGTAAAAAATTACTAGTTGGATAGTGAATGGATGCTTGAAGTCCACTTAGTCTGGACAATAATTTTTTCTTACGCTTAAAAATATTCCCAAAAGTATTTCTATTCCAAACTTGGATATCTTCCACAAATTGATCTATAGCTGGAAGTAAGTGTACTTTATCTGACCAGACTTGTTCCAGTACTTGAGTGAAGGAAGGGTGTGTAGTCCATATTGTTTCTAGCCTAAAAATTCTTTTCCTTGATAGGCAATAATGTTGAAGGTCAATTTTAATAGGACAATGATTAGAGTGGGTACGGGGAAGGTGTGTTACCAAAACATCCGGATAATTATTTATCCAAGCATAATTTGCTAAGACACGATCTATACGTTCAAGAATATTTACCCTATTATGTCTACCATTTGTCCAAGTATAACGACTGCCCTTAAAACCTAAGTCTATCAAATTACAATAATTAAAACAGTCTAACAACTTATTTGCTCTAGAATTATTAATAGGGAGCCCACCAAATTTATCTACAGCATGCAGTAACTCATTAAAGTCCCCCCCAATCAACCATGGTCCAGTGTAATTGTCAAATATACGCCTAAGATTATCCCATAATGTAAGCCTAGCTGTTAAATCATTACTTGCATAAATAACACTAAATAAGAAAGTAAAGGGTAATGGAAAAACCTGGATGTGGCAATGAATTTCTTGGGTAGATGTAGCTACCTGCTCGACAGTCAAAAGAGTAGAATTCCATAGGATCACAATCCCACCTGAATGCCCTATAGCAGGGACTTCAAGCATACCTGTGAACTCAAAATCATCCTTTAAAATTTGGTGCGATTGGCAATGTGTTTCTAACAGGACCACCAGTGCAGGTCTGTTATAATCCAATAAAGACCTAAAGTTTCGTCTGAATTTCACTGATTGAGCACCTCTATAATTCCAGATTGTGAAATTCATATGACTTATGTTGGAATTATTTGGACCATTACTGGACTCTCCCGGACGAAGCCTCAATGTGGGAAGGAATAACATTGCATATTTTCCCACCGCTGGGTTTGTTGTTGGCCTTAAGCGGAAAGATGTTGCTAATAGGTTTTGCGGGCACCTGATGAATATCTTTCTTTCGAATTCTTCCTTCTCTACTAAGACTTTGATTCCATCCAAGCATGCATGGGTTGGCCTTGTCTCTCTGTTGTAGACGATGGCTGCGTCTAAACTCTGCCCTAAAAATTCACTTCCTGTGCTTCTTGTTCTTGTGGATTGTGATTCTGTGGAGATGGAGGAGGAGGTGGTGGAGTTGGTGAGGGAGGAGTTGCTGACCTCAAAAGAGGTGTGTGAGGCTGTGACTTCCAGTAAGGCTGTATCCAAGGAGTAGTCGAAGTTGGTGGAGGATAGAATGGCATTTGTATGAGAGTTGGATGAAGATGAGTGTGATCCCAAACCGGAGCAGGTAATGACAGAGGTTGGAATGGTGCAAGATAGGGTGCTTGCATCATGGACCAATGATAACGAGCATAAATTTCGGTTCCCAACTGCATTCCTTCCGCAACTATTTGGGCTAAATCCCTTGGATGATTTATGAGGATCGTCACTTCCTGTTGATTGACTTGCATGGTAAATGTCAATGCATGGTTGTGCAGTCCCGCCTCTAACCAAGATGCTAGGAGTGTTGGTGGATGTGGTGTGTGTGCTGTGTAGATGATCGAATTTGGCTCCATTATGAGATGTTGTGGTGCGTTGGAGGTGAAGGTGGGATTGTGATGTAGTTGGTGAGTATTCTGCCTTGTTGGTGTTCTTTGTCTTCTCAGATGATTGAGAAAATTGAACGGAAACATTGTCTACAATGAAAGGCTCAGTGTTGGAATTTGAGATGAGATTATGGTGTATAGTTGGTATAATAAGAGGTGACGAAGCACTGTCAATGGTTGTGGGAGTCGGTTGAATGGATTGATATGAGGTTTGTGTATTTGACTGGGGAATAGAAGTGGTGGACTCATTATGACCTATTTGCATGGCAATAGTAGGTTGAAATGATGGAGGGCTTTCAATATTTGAAGGAGGAGGTGGAATGTCTGTTGTTAGAGTAATGGAATGTGTGTCTTGTGTAGATGAAGACGGTGGTGTTTGGGATTGGGACATGCTTTGCATGTGGTAAGTGGGGTCGTGTCCATTTGCATGGTTAGAACTAGGGTTTGATTTTTGAGAAAGAGTAGGTTTTGAATTTTGTTCTAATTGGACCAAAGCTTTAGGTACTTGAGTGGTTTTTGGGAGTTGACTGGTATTAGGGAATTGATTAAGCATAGGGATATCATTAGGCAGTGCATCCTTTAGTACATTAAATTTATTAGTAGTTGACACAGGGTTATGGGTAAGGGGTAATTTAGAAGTATTGGGTGTAGTATTTGCACAATTATTTAATGTTAACTTAGTAAAGGGAAGAGTATTAGGATTAATCTTTGCTTGCTTACCTGTAGAAGTTTCCACCCTTGTCACCACTGGTGTTGTTGCTGGCAAAGGATTATTTGTGGTAGTAGTTCGCCTGAGTGTAGATATTTTTGGAAACTGGACAAGCTGCCACGGTTCACCAGTGGAAGTAGATCTATCTTCATTCATATGATGTTCCTGCTGGGAATTTGCCATTGGAGAGTCAAGCTTGTCAGTATAATTACACGTCCGTTGATTATGCCCCATGCGACCACAGTTAATGCAAAGTAAATTTAAACCCTCATAAAGGATAATTTGTTTGTGATGGCCAATGTATAGATGAGTTTTTAAAGGCTGATTAAGCATTACTTCTACGCATAATCTGGCATATTGACCTCTAGTAGTAGAAGACGTACATGCATCCATGGATAAGAATTTACCAATTTTTTGTCCTAATTTTTTCAGAATTTGATAATCGTAAAATTCTATAGGTAGTTCGGGTAAACGTAACCAAACAGCGGAGGTTGTTAATTTTGTCTCAGAAGCCTTAAACTTGGGTTCCCATTGACGAACAGAGAGGAAATAATTTAAAACAAACCAAGGGCCACCCTGTAAAGCATGAATTTTATTTTCCTCTTTTTGAAACTTAAGAAGGAAAAAGTCTGCCCCTAGGTCTATTAAAGGAAGGTTTTCAGTTGGTTTCCATAATGCATAAAACTTTTATCGAAGTAGTTGATGCTCGACTTTATGACCATAAACCTTAATAATCACAGCATGTTGCCATGGCTGATATAGCCTTTGTTTGTCCTCCACAGATAATGGTATAAAATTTGAAGGATCAGTCGGTGCATCAAATTCATCTATATTCTCCAAAGTTTCATTGATTAGTTGCGGGGATATGGGCTGTGTCAAGGAGAAATTATTTGTGTTTAAAGTTTGGAGATATGATTTGGCCGATGGAGGAGAAACCTCGACTGGATTCTGGCGGTCAATACTCATACTAGCATCCATGTTGGAATTATAATTGGGTGTAGTAGATGATGGTGAAGTTGGAAGATGGCTTTGGTTATCCGGTGGTTTTGGTGGAATTGATGTAGAAGAGTAATACTGTTGGGAGGTGTTCATTGAGAGCATTTTTTCCTTTTTGACAAACATTACCTATTTCAGTTATTCATAACATGAAAAAAAAAATTGTTACTCTAGGTTGTACAAATTTGATTTCACCTTGTACTTGACCAGTTTTTATGGCTTTACATAGTTCTTGAAATATGGGTCGTTGAAGAACGATTGATGTCCCTCCATTTCTTCATTCTTTTCACACGTATATGTTAAGAAGTTAGGTTCAGAAGCTAGAGTTTTATTGAAGGAGTAGGTCTGCATAAATTCAGTTTATTTGTTTCCTCTAATATTAATATTATGCATAATTTATTTTATCTATTCCACCAAATATATAGCAAAGATGTGTATAAAAGTCCATTGAAATGCTTTGATTCCGTGGAGATGAATTGAATTGGCAAGGACATTAAAATTTGCCACAAACCTTGAATGGGTCTTAATTTATATATCGCCTCTACTAATTGAACTTATATGTCATTGTGTTTGTTATATATCCACAGAAAAAGCTGATCTTTACACCAAGAAAAGAATCATATCAAAGCACTTTTAATTGGTTGTCACTTTTGAGGGATGAGAAAGAGCTTGAGAGCTCTTAGCCAATGTCATAAACTTCAATCACACATATAATGGTATTGATCTACTTGAAGAGGACCACAAGTGTAGTTAGGTGTGGTTGCAACCTTTTATTCCCGAAGTGTACTTGTCTTATTAGAGTTTGTTCATTGATTTTAGGGGTATTTCAGAGGAAAATGTTGGAGTTGTTAGATCTTGTTAGTTCCTTCAAGTCTTATCAAATTAATGAAAAAATTGCTTCTCTATATCTACTCATTTCAATTTGCATGCGGGTGTCTGGTGCTTGAATAATACATCACTCGGCATATACGTGCAACGTACGTACCGAGCCTTGATTTGCTTCATTTGTTTGATTTGACATATACTGTCTATTATACGTTAAGAAATGGTACTGTTCCGATTTATCAGACTCAAAAATCGTATAATGCCAATACATGCCACAAATTCATGCCAATACAAGCCCAAGTCGTACCAATACATGGCATGTATTAGTACTGCCCCATACAAGTTCAGTATTCATTATTTAAGTCTTTTCAAAGGTCATGGCGTGTTAGATGAATCGTTCATGCTCATTATTTTCTTGCAAAGGTATTTCAAAGAGACATATTATAATTTAGGAAATCATGCTCACACGTCCGTTGTTTTGGTTCAAGTTTAACAACCCATGCATAGGGTACCTCATGTGTGCATAAATATAATATAATGGATAGTCAAAATATATAGACTCGATGCGAGTTTGTACCACATGCGCATAAAGCCTTGTTCAACACCTTTATAGTAAAAAAGATTTTTAAGGAGATATACCTCAAATCCCGCTAAACTAATTCAACCGTAGTTCCAATGTTCAAGCAATCACGCTACACATAATTGGAGTAAAAAGATCAAAACTTTAGCGATCTCTAGATCTTTTCCCATTTTCTATAAAAATAAGAGTTTATGTCTAGAATGGTATTCTTCATAATTTAAATCAATACCCAAGCGAATTAGGGGCTTAGGATCATCCCGTTACCCTTCCCAATCAATTAGAATCACTAAAGAAGGATAAAGTTCTTTCTTTTGAAGAGACCCCCAAAATTCCATGTTGATTGCTCCTTGTTGAATTTTCAAGAATCTAGGGATTTGAAGGAGAATTTTGCATTAATCATTGTTAGTATGATGTAATAAACAATAAAATTGACTGGTAACTCACCTTGTATGATTTGGGAAAGTCCTAGGGTACTTTTCTCCTACAAAAGTCAGTCAAAACGAAGTGGGTTTGAAACTCCAAAAATTCCCATATTTATAGATTTCGACCAGTTTTGACACGCGGCCACCATATACAGTCTGTATGTTGGACATATGTTATGTATGTTAGTCATATGCCAACTCTTGAAGCCTACAATAATGGATATACGATCAATATACTATTGATATACTGCTTGTATGTTAAATATACGGCTCATATATTGAGTATGTGGCCCGTATTTGGAATCTGCATGTCAACTTCAGAAACTAAAATTCTCAACCATTCTTCGTCTCAATAGAGGGCACAACATGCGGCCCGTATGTCCAACATGTGGTATGTATGTTGCTTTCGGATGTCAAGTTCAGAGACTTGAAATTTCCAACTTCTAGTGGTTTTTGAGACCCCACACAGTTCGGACATGTAGTCCATATCTCCAATGTGCGGTACGCATCCCTGCCGCATCTTGGCCCAGATATCCAACTTGGTTTCCTTTTGATTCCTTTTAACTCCATTTTTTGTACATTTTGGATACTTTATAAACGCTTAGATGTTGACTTTCCCATGTGTATACGCCTTAATTTCCAAGGTTCTTGTCTAACCAACCCACATGTATACGCCTTAATTTCTAAGGTTCAGGTCTAACCAACCCACGTGTATACGCCTTAATTTCTAAGGTCCAGCTCTAACCAAAAGTATTTAATGAGTCCAAACCTTACCTGAATTTTACGAGGTATTGCATTATCTCTTTGGAATTTTCATCCTCGAACGTTGATCATTGCCTAAAATTTGACTAACTTTCAAGATTTTTAAATATTTTTCCAGAGTTTCCTTTATAAATGGAGCTATCCCAAACATAAAGACTCAGCTAACAATCAACAGCACAATCCT
This sequence comes from Nicotiana attenuata, assembly GCF_001879085.1. Lineage (NCBI taxonomy): Eukaryota > Viridiplantae > Streptophyta > Magnoliopsida > Solanales > Solanaceae > Nicotiana > Nicotiana attenuata. The sequence continues at coordinate 84,616 of NW_017671429.1, read as the reverse complement.
TACAGGGACTATCACAACCAAAACAACTATCTTTCAACACATACTATGGGCTTCAAACCATTAGCCAACATTTGTAGAATTTCAAATATTGAAAGGTCAAAACATACCTGAAATAGGGAACAAATGAGGGTATCTCTTCTTCATGGCATCTTCTGCATCTCAAGTCTCCTCCTCGGTATTATGATTTCTCCATAGGACTTTAACCGAAGCTACATCATTTGTCCTTAGCCTTCAGACTTGATGGTCTAATATTTAAACAATTATTCTTCATAAGACAACTCCTCATGGAATTCCACTTTTTTTAAGACAAGATATGGGAAGGATCAGGTCTATACAACCTTAATATTGACACATGAAAGACTCGATGCACCATGGACATCTCGGGTGGCAGTTCAAACTCATAAGCTACCTTTCCAACCTTCTTAAGAATGTCACAAGGACCAACGCAATGAGGACTAAGCTTGCATGCTCTACTAAAACACATTACGCCCTTCATTGGCCACACTTTCAGGAACACATTGTCACCCACCATAATTCCCAACTCGTGATGCCTCATATCTGCATAAGAATTTTGTCCGAATTTGATCTATTTTGAGTCATCGCACAACAATATTTACTTTTTTAATGGCTTCACGAGCTGAGTTGGGTCCCAACAATTTACTTTCGTTGGCTTGAACCTATAAATCAGCGATCTGCAACGCCGTCCATATAACACTTCCTATGGATCCATCTGGATGCTCGCTTGATAACTATAACTATAAGCAAAATGGTGGGAGGCATATTTTCAAGAGTCTGAATAGTACTTTCTTCATGCCCGTCTATTTGAAGGTGGGAGGCAGTGCTCAAATTGAGACGAGTTCCCAGACCTTATTGGAAAGATTTCCAAAAGTGAGCGGTAAATTGCATACTTCTGTCAGATATAATGAATATTGGAATCATATGTAACCTGACTATTTCCTTCAAATATAACTTAGTATAGTGATTTGCAGTACCTGTCGTCTTCACAGGAAGAAAATGTGTGAATTTCGTGAGTCCATCCACAATAATCCAAATTGAGTCATATTTGACCTTCGTGTGAGGTAAACCGCAACGAATTTCATACTGATCATCTCCTACATCCATTGGGGAATTTCAATATTGTGAGCTAGTTCTAGGCCTTTGGTGTTCGACTTTCACTTGCTGACAGTTTAAGCACTTAGCTGCAAAGCTAGGTATATCCATCTTCATACTCCTCCACCAATAGTGTTGTTTCAAATCCTTATATATCTTGGTGGATCCTGGATGTACGGAATATTTAAAACTATGCACGTCCACCATTAACTTTTATCGAAGACCATCGACACATAATCTTCCTTGCATCCTCAAGACGTTATTATTTGTATCAACTGTGAACGAAGTGTATTCCCCATTTTTCACTCCATCTCTCAACTTCACTACGAATTCATTTTCTTATTGGCTGGATTAATTATCTCCACTATATTAGAACATGTTTGAGTAATTTTAACTAATTCTCCATTTTTTGCTTCATCTAATCGGATCCCAAGGCCAGCAAGTATTCGAATTTCTTTGCCCTTTGGCATTTCATGATGCTAAAGATAGGCCAATGTACCAATGGACTTGAGACTTAGAGCGTCAGCGACAATATTCGCCTTACCAGGATGATATAGGATATTCAGGTCATAATCTTTCAATAATTTCAGCCATCTTCTCTATCTGAGATTAAACTCCCACTGCTTGAAAATATATTGCAAGCTCTTGTGATCAGTGAAGATATCACAGTGCTCACCATACAAGTAGTGGTGCCAAATCTTCAAGGTGAAGACAATGACACCTAATTCCAAGTCGTGAGTCGGATAATTCTTCGTGTACTTCTTCAATTGACGGGAAGTATAGAGAATAATTTTATCGTTCTGCATTAGCACATATCCCTGTCCCACTCTTGAAGCATCACAATAAATCACGTATCCACCAGACCCCGAAGGAAGAGTCAAAATATGAGCGGAAGTTAACCTCATCTTTAGCTCCTAAAAGATCTTCCCACACGCCTTAGACAATCAAAATTCAGCAGTCTTTTGAGTCAATTTCGTGAGCGGTGCTGCTATAGTCGATAATCCTTCCACAAATTTCTGATAATAACTTGCCAATCCCAAGAAGTTGTATATCTCTCTTACTTATAGACCTCGACCAATCCTTAACCGCTTCAAACTTTTGAGGATCAACCTTGATACCATCACTAAACAGTACGTGACCCAAGAATGTCCCGGAGTTAAGTCATAACTCACACGTGGAGAATTTTGTGTACAACTTATTCTCCATCAGTGTTTGTAATGCGGTTCATAAGTAACTCGTGTGGTCTTCATGACTCTTTAAATACACCATAATATCATCAACAAGCAAGGTACGAATAACGAATACTTCACAATGATCTTAAAGAAGGTTTCAAGCTCGATAACACAATCTAGAATCAAATTGAGAAACAAACACCTATAATATCCTGTGGTCACTCGTTATATAGGTGATTAGGCTGTATAAAGAAAACTCCACTAGACACAGTTCCACAAACATAGAGAAACCTTGGGCCAATTGTAAAACTAGAGCTCTCATACCAATCTTGTCATGCCCTAAACCTGACCTTAGCGCAACAGGCAATCGATGCTAAGGAACCATATTAGAAGCACCTTACAAGATAGAAGTTCTAACAATACCTTACGTTCTTTTAATAAGTCTTTACATTATAAGAAATATGAGGTTTGAGAACTAACCAAGCCCAATATAGTTTTAACATAATATTATCCAAGTGCCAACATATGTGTATGTAACCTCTAAGAAGAACTAAAATAGCTAAATTGGAGACGCAACCCGGAACTAAAATAAATAAAATAGATAGGATGATGGAGCCCCACGAACAAGCATCACCCAAAATTTGGAATCAACAGGTACTCCTAGTCCGTACGATCTCCTTGTACATGCTAACATACCATCAAAAATGATAATAGCATATATAAGTACTAGGTACTTAGTGAATGTCTAAGGGAAAAAAGTTCATATAATAAAAGTATATATATACAGTAATGAGAAAATGTAATGACTCGATCGGTCATTTTGAGCATTTGCATTTTTGTTCAGTGGTTGAGGTGTTGTAGCTTCATATAATGTATTATGACTTGCGTGTATGGTCGATTTTAGTTTTTGAGCGGTTCAGGATTTATTTGGAAGATGATTCTCATTTTAGAAGCTTTAATTTGGAAGTGTTGACCTAGGTTTGACTTTTATGTAAACGGTCCCAGATTCGTGTTTTTATGATTCGAATAGGTTCGTATAGAGATTTTGGACTTAGGCATACGTCCAAATTTGGATTTGGAGGTTCCTAGGTTGATTTGGCTCTTTTTGGCAAAAGTTGGCAATTTAAAAGTTTAGAATTTTTTTAAGTTTGACCATAGTTTGACTTTGTGGATATCAAGTTCGAATTTTGATTTAGGGACTAGGAATAGGTCCATTTTTTCATTTGGAACTTGTCAAATTTTGGTGTCATTCCGAGTTGGTTTGGTAGGAATCAGACGTATGGTTATGATTTTGGCGATTCTTGAGTTTCATTGTAATTTCTATATGTTTTGGTGTCAGATTCGTGGTTCCGAATGTTATTTTAGTATTTTGAGATTGCGAGCGGGTTTGAATGATATTTTTATACTTGTGCGAATGTTTGGTGTGGAGCCCAAGGGCTCGGGTGAGTTTCGAACGTGTTTTAGATTGGGTTGGACTTGTTTCATAGCAGATGTTGTGGAGGTGCTGCAGTTCTCGCAAATGTGAGCACCAGTTCACATTTGCGAGTATCGCATTTGCAAAATAGTTATCGCATTTGTGAAGGGGGCAGTGGGGTGGCAGCCTTCACATTGCGAAGCTAGCATCGCAAATGCAAAAAGGGGTCTGGGGATGGGCAGCCCGCATTTGCGACCAATTCGCTGTTTTTGCGAAAGGTGCTGACTTCCCAAATGCGAAGTCAATGTCGTGTTTGCGGTATTCCGTGTGTTCAGCAGACAACGTATTTGCGATGAACTTGCCGGTTGTCACATTTGCAGGGTTCGCATTTGCGATATTTGCAGCTAAACAAAAGGTTAGAATTTTGGGACTTAGTCTTATTTTATCATAATTTGAAGTCCTAGACTCGGTGGGAGGCGATTTAAGGAGGATATTTTCATGCAAAGCTATTGGGTAAGTGATTTTAACTCAATTTCGATTATATAACATGATTGGGGGGATTTTTTTACTATATTTTAAAAAATAAATATTTGAGATTTGAGAGTAGATTTGAACTTAGATTTGAAAATCAAACACATATTTGGACTCATAGAGTTATGGGTAGTCAAAATCTACCCCTTGACTCGAATTTTGATCTGGGGTTGACCTTTTGGGAAAAGTGTAAAGATTTTAACTTTATTAATTGAAATTGGTTTCTCTTACATTATTTGATATTATTAAGTCATTTTTGGCTAGATTGGAGTCGGACGGTGGTGAATTTAAAGGAAAAGCATTTTTAGAGTATTGAATTAGCCTAATTGAGGTAAGTATCTTGCTTAGAGTATAGGGATTTGGTCTAATTGCATTGTTTAAACTATGCAAAAAAGCATGTACATGAGATGACGAGTGCGTACACGGGCTTATGTGTGGCAATTGACCGAATTAAGCCATTGTGCTAGTAATGTGCCTTGAATTGAAATTGTTGTTATATGAAGCACATTTCGTTGTTGATTCACTCCTCGTACCCTTGTGTTATTATTGTTATTCTTGTACTTATTGTTGTTGAGTCGTAGGCTATGTATTTTGTGGCATTGGTATTGTTGTTTGGGCGATGTTGTGGCATATGTGCGCATGGTGTGCGGTTGATTGTTGTGTTATGATTGAGATGCGCATGCGGATACATAAGTGTGGTGTGTATATTGATGCACATGCGTCGAGATAAGGGGGCTTATACGCGTGGTGCAAGTAAGGGGAAATACTTCATTGTGATGCACACGCAGCGAGATAAGGGAGCTTATGCAAGTGAAGCTATTTCAGGAAAAATGTTTTAAAAATGTGAAGCTCATGCGACGTCATAAGGATGATTTGTGATTTTGATATGTGGCACACCGGAGTGACTCTTGTTATTATTCTTGTGTTGGAATGGTTTATGACTTCTTGTGTTTGTCATGCATTCTACGTGATTTGTTGTGTTGTTTTCAATATGCTAATTTATTACTTGATTATTTGATTTCCTAGATGGATTTACCTACATAGAGTTATTATCTCATATTTTGTTGAGTTGTTGGTAACACAACGGATTGAAATAAGATATTGTTATCATGCATTACTTTATTTGATTCTTATTAAATTCCTCTTGAAGGTGTTAATGGTAACTGATACGGGTACGATTCACGTGGTGGCACAAGGTTTTTGCCGTGCGAGTGTGACTTATATTGTGGCACAAGGTCTTTGTTGTACGGGTATAATTTATATTGTGACACGAGATCTTTGTCGTGCGAGTGTGACTTATATTGTGGCACGAGGTCTCTGCCGTTCGAGTGTGACTTATGGTGTGGCACGAGGTCTTTGTCGTGCGGGGTTGATTGAAAATGTGGGCACGAGGTGCCTGATTCAATTTGATGACTTATCTTCGAGACTTGACCTTTATTTGTTCTAAATTGTTATCACTTATTCTGACGAGACTCAGTCATTGCCTTATGTTATTCCTCCTATTGCCGGTCTTTGACATTTTGCATAGGTTATATTTGACTATTGAGTGTCTTGACTTGAACCTCGTCACTACTCCTCCGAGGTTAGTCTTGATACTTACTGGGTATGGACCGTGATGTACTCATACTACATTTCTGCATATTTTTGTACAGATCCAGGTGTTGGAGGTAGCAGACTCAGGTTGTGAGAATTTCTTTGATCGCAATGATTCAAGGTAGAGCTGCTTTGTTCATCACAGTTTGGAGTCCTTTCCTTACACTTATTGTTACATCCCGTACTTTAATATTAGGATGAGTCGTAGTAATCCATATGAGCTTGAAGGGATTAAGACCATTCATGAGCTTATAGAGAATCTATGACTATGTTATTGTAAGACCCTGTAAGTTTAACAATATTTATACCGTTATATACATTTGATATGGTATTTTGAGTGGAACATTTTTGTAAAAAGTTTGAAAAATATGATTTTATATAATTATTAATATTACTACTTCCAAATATGCTTTAAATTATATACATAATATGAGAACGTTTATGAGATTTTCTTTATTGTAAAGATAAAAATTATTTTCTCACAAAAAAAAAAGTTATCTTTTTACCATTTAAGAATTAAGCGTACGGAAATTTATACTTTTTATATGAGATTAGGAAAATTAGAATTTGAAAAAATATGTGTGTTTTGACATGAATGTTTTAATGAAATAATAGTGTATGTATTGATTTTATATGGTACCATAATTTTTTATTTTAATATTTTAATAGTAGTACTTTAGGATGAGGACGAGAATATATTTGAGGTTATAAGTGCTTATGATATTTATAACAAGTAATAAGTAAACTTGTGAAGGTGAGAGGGTAAACGAGTTGAAGAAAATGAGGTTGGTCGAAGTTTGACATTTGGAGATAAAATACGGTTCAAGCTATAATACCCCGTATTTATGGACTAGTAATATACCACATGATCATGATAGTAAGGTATATAATGTATGTTAAAAGTGAGTACTATTTTAAGTAATTTGAGATAATTCTTAATTATGTGAATAATTGGGTAATTAATGATTTTTGGTGGGAGATTAGCTAATTAATTATAAGCTTTGGATAAGCTTAATCCCCCCCCCCCCCCAAATGTGGCAGCAAGTTATGCCTCATTTGTGCCTCTTAACTTACAATGCAAGGTGGCATATTTAGAGGGAATTCTTTGGCCAACTAAACCACAAAGTGGGCCCACACTCACTAGGATAAAAAGGCATCTTTAACTCACAAAATGGAGATGCTTATATCTACAATATAATAGAAAACTTCACCCAACTCATACAAAATGATAGCAAGGTGATTTTCTACAAAATTCATACAAGACTACTTAGCAACGTGAGAACTGCGGTTCTAAGGGAGTACGGTGCAGTCTTTCTCAAGAATATCATACGGATTTTTCCCTACTTCGATCTTGCCATCATGTGTTTTGTCGTGTGTTAGAGGGATTGTCAAGAGAACCGGCTTAGGTATGTTAAGGTTAATCCTTCCTTCTTTTGGCATGATCCAAGTAACGATACATAAAAGTAATGTTGTCCAATAAGTGATTCTACTCTTAGCAGTTAAGGATGTCTATGTTATTCATTCCTATAAATGATATTCAAGCATGTCTAAGTATGTTCCTAAGTCTCTATTGAGGTATATGCTAAAGATGTTAATTTTTATAATATAGTGATACATGCATATTCATTTACCACCGTGCTACGGCCGGTTAGGCAGACGTGCATCTTCATTTACCACCGTGCTACGGCCAGTCGGGCAGTTACCACCGGTTAGGCAGTTATGCATTTACCATCGAGCTACAGCCGGTCGGGCAGTTACCACTGATCAGTTGGGCAGTCATGCATGATATGATATGGATAATAGTCTCAAAGAGAAGAACAATATATATAAGTATACATATACAGAGATTCAGGTTGATTCTTATATCTCTTTAATTAATGTTGACTTATGGTTATGTTTCAGTTCTGCCTTACATACTCAGTATATTATTCGTACCAACGTCCTTTTGTTGGGGACGTTGCATTCATGCCTGCAGGTATAGATAATCAGTTTGACGAGCCCTCATAGTAGACGAGGTTAGCATTCAATAAAGGATTGGAAAGACTCCACCTCATTCGGAGAGTAGCCGAGTCTATAAGTCATCGTGTCAGAGTTTTGCTACAGACTTATGGGTAGGCCGGTACCCTGTCCCATTTGATGTCAAATAATCTTAGAGGCTTCGTGGACAGAGGTTCATTTTGTACAGTATGTCAGAGACCTTAACGGCCCATATGTATTCATGTTTTAAGAACGATGATTCATTGATACAGTGTTTGCCCACTTATAGTTATACATTACAAGTTGTGGCCATGTTGGCCCATGTTAGTTAGAAGAAGAAAAAAAGAGTTACAGAGTGATTTGCTCGGGCCAGTACGGCACCGGGTGCCTGCCACGCCTCCCAGGTTTGGGGCGTGACATTTATAATGTCAATTCTCCATCCGAACAGTATTGCACTTTGAGATATTTTTATGTATTCAATTAGAGCTCGTGACTCTTTACTACCTAGCCTTGGGAATTTGTTGTGATTATCATCGTGTTAGCTTGTATCACCTTTATTTCCGCATTTATATTAAACTCTGCTTCATAATATCATGTTTTATTGGTTTTACTGTTGTAAGTGATTGACTTACCTAGTTTTAGAGACTAGGCGCCATCACGATCCTTAAAGTGGGATTTTGGTTCGTGACAGAAAATAGCTTAAATCAAACAAATGAAGCAAATCAATTACTCATCAAGAATTAATAGTAAGGAATGGTATAGTTCTGGTTTATCAGACTCGGAAATTATATCATGCCAATACACGCCTAGTTGTGCCGTACAGACCAAGTCATGCCAATATAGGGCCCAAATCCATGCCAATAAAGGCTCAAGTCTTGCCAATACATGCCCAAATAAGTTCAATGTTCATCATTTAAGTCTTTTCATAAGTCATGGCGTGTTAGCCAAATCGTTCATGTTCGTTATTTTCTTAGCAAGAGTAACTCAAAAAGACATATTTTAATTCAGGAAATCATGTTCACTCCATAGTTCAGGTTCAAGTTTAACAACTCATGCATAGGGCACCTCATGTGTGCATACGTATAGCATCGTAGATAATCAAAATATAGAGCCCCGATGTGAGCTTGTCCCACACGCGCATAAAGCCTCGTTCAACACCTTTATGGTAAAAAGAATTTTTCAAGGAGACATACCTCAAATCCCTATAAAATAATCCTACCATTGTTCCAATGCTCAAGCAATCACATTTGAGTGATAAAGATCATAACTTTAGCGAACACTAGGCCCCCCTCTGCCTCTTTTTCATAAAAACTAGAGTTTATGCCTAAATTGATATTCTTCACAATTTAAATCAATACCCCAACTAACTAAAGTCTTAGGATCATTTTGTTACCCTTCCCGATCATTTGGAATCACTAAGGAAGGATAAAGTTCTTATCTTTGAATAAATCCCCAAAATTCCACCTCAATTGCTCATTGTTGGATTTTCAAGAATCTACAAAAATTCAGGTTGATTTCATGTTAATCTTTGTTATTTTGATGTAATAATCAATTAAATTGAGTAGGAACTTATCTTAGTATGATTTGAGGAAGTCCTTGGGTGCTTTCCTCCTAAAAAAGCGGCCAAAACGAAGTGAGGTCTGAAATCCCGAATTTTCGTATACAGATTTCTATCAGTTTTGACGTGGAGGCATCACATTTGGTCCATATATTGGACATACAGTCCGTATATTGATTTTATGCCAACTCCTGAAGCCTACGATAATGGATATACGACCCTTATATTGAATATATGACCAATATGTTGATCATGCGGCCCGTATATGGCCTTCGCATGACAACTTCAAAGACTAAAATTTTCAACAACTCTTGGTCTTGCAATATGCGGCATATATATCCAACATGCAGTCCGTATATTACTTTCGCATGTAAAGTTCAGAGATTTAGAATTTTTAACTTTCAGTGATTTTTGAGACCCAACATATGGTCAGACATGAGGTCCACATCTCCAATGTGCAGTACGCATCCTGGCCGCATCTTGGCCCAAATTTCCGACTTGATTTCCATTTGTTTTTTTTCAACTCCAATCATAATGCACACTCACACTTAGATATTGACTATCCCACGTGTATACGCCTTAAATTTCAAGGCTGAGGTCTAACAAAAAGTATTTAATGAGTCCAAAGCTAACCCAAATTTACGAGGTGTTACAATTCCTTAGCACACTTGAGTATGTAGAACTGATCGCGTCTTAATAGCATTCAATTGTTCTATTTTCTAATTCTCTTTACCACAATTTCACATGATTCTTGATCAATTCGAGGCATGGTTATTGAGAATCTTGTCGGGATAAGAGCTGCTAGCATTTCCAAATCACAAACAAGATGTTGTGATTCAACATAGAGATGTGCCCACTCGCATCATAGTCCATAGTAATACACATATGAGTCTAAATATTTTTGTCACGACCAAACTCCCACCGGAGTTGTGACTGCGCCTACCACCGTTTGCTAGGAAAACCATCAACAAACATGTAGAAATAAACTTCAACAATAATAGAAAACAGTCTCAACAAAGAAATAATCATAAATAAATGAAATTTAGTAACAACAGTACAACTAAGCATCCCACGACTTGGTGTCACTGAGTACATGAGCTTTGTAGAATAAGTAAATACAAGGTCTGAATCAAATATTATATTGTCCAAAGGACTAAACAGTGTTAACATATGATAAAGAAAAGGGACTTCAAGGCCGGTGAATGGACCAACAGTGCTACCTTGAGATCTCCAACTAATCGTGATCCGAATCTCGGTCAACCACCATGATCAACAACACTTGGATCTGCACACGAAGTGCAGAGTATAGAATGAGTACAACCGACCCATGTACTCAATAAGTATCAGCCTAACCTTGGGCTGAAAGCAGTGACGATCTTAGCAAGGTATGATGATCACTCTCCCCAACCAACAATAACAATAAATGTAGAATAATAGCACATGAAAGAAAATAGCTCAAATAATGACAGGCTCAGCCTAATGCAATAGGAGGAGAAACAAACATGTTTTTCAGATATGACAATCAAGGCATCAACTTCTATAAAATTCACTTACACATGTATTTAACAAGATAAAACTGTGATATCAAGCTCTAAATATCAAGTAGTCATCAAATACCGATCAGCACGAGGAATGATATAGCTCTATGACTGCAAGTCAGTTATACATGCTAAATCAACAAGAATCTCATTTTAAATATCAAGTATGCATAATCTCATCATATTCATAATGCCTGGTACAAAGTACCCCTCAATCATGCTCTAAAGATGCTTCTGGTGCCTGTCTCAAAGCCCATGGACTTTCATACATACACACATACACCCACTCAGCACTATACAGGTGCCTGACACAACTTCCTCACCCAATAACATATATACATGACCATGTGCCTCGCCCATGGTTAATACCAATCTCCGGAGGGGCGGGTCCTTGCCCAAGCACTGGTTGGATCAAAGTCAACGATCAATATCATCTAGCTCAATATGGGTCCTGACGCATGCGTCACTTCAATATCGATACCAACATGACTCTATAGCCCAAAATCAGTCATCAATCCACTCAAGTCTCCATATGCCAACATCTCACAGGAATGTATTCCATATACCACATATAATATACCAACGTGCTATAATTTAGCTCAAACTCATATCACGTACAAGGTTACCAACAACATGTGAGATAACATATCAAAAGTGCACAGAGATATAACACGTGGATATAATATCATGACTAAATAGTATAACTACGACTAAGGCAAATATCTCAACATAGCAAAAATATCCCTATCATGTCTCAAACAAATAATAAATATCCTATATATGATTTCTAGCATGAATAGTAACTCACTTAGTCATACAAATGGAGAAAATATGATATCAAAGAAGCGTAATAGCAAAATAAGGCATATAATAGCCTAAGATTCTACCTGGATCATAAATAACCACGGTGCACGCATATACACTTATCACCTCGCATATACGTCACCTTCAAATCAAGCTTAGGCAAGATACTTACCTCATCCATCTAGTCTTCAACCTCGAATCGTGTCAAAACCTTGATCTAGCCTTTCAATAGCGCAAATCCAAGCCATACATTATCCAAGGAAGTCAACAATGCCATAGGAGGCTATCCCAATCCATAAGGCTTCAATCTTTGAAGAAATTTCCAAAAGTCAACAGGGCCCACGTGCCCGAAATCCAAAACTAATATAAAAATCCGATGACCCACAACTCGCTGAGTTCAAATATATAATTAGTTTCCAAAATTGAGTCCGAATCGATACTCAAATCCCTAAAATACACTCTCTTAAAATATAAATAAAACCCCCAAATTTTTTCCTTAGATTCACCAATAAAATGCCAAAATCGAAGATAGAATCATGAATAATAATCAAATCCGAGTTAAGAACACTAGTGGGTGAAAATCGCCTCAAGATTCGCTCCAATCCGAGCTCCCAATCTCAAGATATAATAAAATAAAGAAAAACTTGGAATATAATATGCTACCAGGCATTCTCGCTTTTGCGGACCCTATCTCGCATCTGCGAGCTCGCTTTTGCGACTCATCTGCTCGCTTCTGTGAGTTCCAGCAACCAAGGCCCTCATCACATCTACGGCCTTAATGTCGTGTCTGCGACTCTGTAGGTGCGTCTACTCAGGCGCAGAAGCGCAAATTCCTCAATCCAACCTAGCTTCGTATGTACGCACCTTCTTCACCAACCTCGCATCTACGAACACCTACGCGCAGGTGAGACTTTGCATCTGCGACCAATCCTCTGCAGATGCGGTGAATTAGAACCAGCAATCCATGCAACTCTGAAATGGTCTGAAATCAATTCGAATTACACGCGGGCCTAATGGGACCCAGTCCAATCATACCAATAGGTCCAAAGACATAACCCAAACCTATCCAAAGGCTGCAGCCACCATAATTAACATCAAAACCAAGAATCGTCGATCAAGATCAATCTTTTAAGTTCATAAACTTTCAACCTCAAACCAAGCGTTCGATTCATACCTAACCAATATGGAAAGAACTCAAACTTTGCATACAAGTCTAAAAAAACGAGACGATCCTATTCAAATTAACGAAATAATAATTCGATCCTGATATCCTCAAAGCCAACTCCCGATCAAATTTGTAAATCTTTAATTTCTTCAAATTGCCAACTTTCGATAAATAGAGCCAAAACCTTCTAGGAACATCCAAATTCAAATCCGAACATACGGCTAAGTCTAAAATCACCATATGAACCTATTGAAACCTTCAAATCCTGATTCCGAGGTCGTCTACTCAAAAGTCAAACTTTGATCAACTCTTCCCACTTAGAGCGTCCAAACTGAGAACCATTCTATTAAATCAACTATGAATCCTACGAACATCAAAATTTAACCATATACGCAAATCATAATGTATAATGTGGAACTATACAAGGTCTCCAACCGCTGAACGAAATACTAAAACTCAAAATGATCGGTCGAGTCGTTACAATTTTAGTTGACGAAAATCGTCATCCTATTTGGTTAGAAAACGAGGCTTATATGCGTCGAACTATGTGTTATCAAGCGAGGAAGTAGTAGAGTAGCTGCTTTAGTTAGAGTTGCCTTCATCACTAGTATTCGGGTCCTTCAGAAAGAATACTAACCAATCAATATTTTCTTTGACATGGATAACGATGTTTACTTGTCCTTAAATGGTATGGAAAGAAATCATCGGTGAAAGTATTGAAATTAATATGTAACGCATACCATCACTAGAATGTGGAATTCGTGTATCTACTATGGTTATTAAAATGTCCAGAATTACAATATGACGTGACGACATAATCATCACTACTAACTTGAGCTCAGGTGCATCACATCTTCATACGGTTATTCTCCTTGCCAAAATAAATTGTTTAGTTGTACTATGCGGCATTGATTTAGCAAGGCTCTTCGGACGTATAAGCCCATACGCCCACAATTCTTATTCTAGTCCTCTAGCCTCATTAATACGCTGGTGCCACTCACTTATCGTTTGATTGTTATAACTTTGATTGTAACGCTCGTTTGGGTTATTCGAGTATTCGAACTCTTCTTCCAATGTCCAAGTCCTACCTATTACTCTAAAGATATCTCTAGGATAGAAAAAAGTTATCCGATTTAATTGAAAATACTGGTTCCACTCCGATATAGCTAATTGATGTGACGTTTATTTGGAAGATAACAGTCACTTTTTGTACTACACATATTTTTTCTAAGTCGTACTTACTGTGAATATATTGTTTACTAGACAAGGAATCATAATTACCTTTTCAGTTTGATAATACAAGATAAGGTACGCTTCTGATTAGTATATTTTCTGATGCACCTAAGAGAATCTTAGTAGTGTAACACCATGACTCACTTTGTTCTGTATGACAAGACAGGCATGTTGTTATTTTGTATGTGGCACCTCATAACCCCCTTGTTATTGGCTCGTGGATGTACTAGCACGAACCCTCCCTCCAAGACTAGAGAAAGTCCCAACATTAAACGTTTATTCATAAATTGTAAAGGCTTCATTTCCAAAATCAATCTCGGTCTGATTCCCTATATAAAAAAGCAAACACAATATTAAATGAGCATAAAAAATAATATTATAGGAAATGAATAAGACTTTACCGATCAGACTGTGAAGTCCGCCAATTTATCATCCCAGCATAGTTTGATTGTTCATGCATTGGCGAGAAGTTGTGTTCTGGCTCCTTATTCGGTGGAGAAAGGTTCAGATCAGGCCAAACTCTTTGGTATGATACTCATTCAGATAAAATAACTCCAAAAATACCGCAAAGTGTTGAGTGTTAGTCGCATTAGACGGAACTTCATTCCAATTCATATTTTCTGGACTTACGTACATTTCAAGCATTTTATCGCAAGTAAATCTCTGTATTTGTCACAACCCAAAACTAACCCTGTCGTGATGGCGCCTATCGTGGCACTAGGCAAGCCGACACATTACCAAAACAAATCGATATTTTCATTTCAAAGGTAGCTCCAAAACCATTTAATATAAAACCTTCATAAAAGAGTTCAAATCAAAATAAAAGTGCGGAAAAGAAAGCCCGACATCGGGGTGTCACTAGTCATGAGCATCTACTACAACCGTTTGACAATATCAAGACTAAAATAGTCTGGAAATAACTGAATACAACTAAGGGAAGATAAAGAGGGAGGAAA
This sequence comes from Nicotiana attenuata, assembly GCF_001879085.1. NCBI lineage: Eukaryota > Viridiplantae > Streptophyta > Magnoliopsida > Solanales > Solanaceae > Nicotiana > Nicotiana attenuata. The sequence goes on along the minus strand of NW_017671429.1, from coordinate 69,565 downwards.
GTAGGGCTGCGATCGCCAGGTAGCTACCTTGCTAACTCCGATGGATCTGCAACTGAACAACCAACACTCGCTACCGCGCCTAGAAATGCCTGGATCTGCACACAAGGTGCAGGGAGTAACGTGAGTACGCCAACTCAGTAAGTAACCAAAGTAAATAAATCAAATCATTTCGTTTTAACGCAGTTCCAGTAAAATCATTTGAAGATATTTTTCAACAGTTCTCAAACAAAGGCTCAATGCAACAGTGAGCAAAAATGATGGAATCATAAACAGCCCCTTGGGCAAAACATCACTCATATACAGCCCCTCGGGTAAAACATCACTCATATACAGCCCCTCGGGCAAAACATCACTCATATACAGCCCCTCGGGCTAACCTCACTGTCACTCGTATACAGACCCTCGGGCACTCGCACTTAGTAGGTACCTGCGCTCACTGGGCGTGTGCAGACTCCGGGCGGGCTCCTTCAGCCCAAGCGCTATAGCAAGCAACATTGTGGCATAAATCAATCAGGCCCTCGGCCTCACTCAATCATAAATCCGTGAAACATGCTGCGGCGTGCAGCCCAATCCCATAAATATCCTCACAATTCAGGCTCTCGGCGTCACTCAGTCATAAACATCTCAAGCCAATCGGGCTCTCCGTAAAAACAGGGTACTCAGCCCAAAACAACATTTATATGCATCAAAACGGAGTAATAAAGACTGAGTTATGAAATCAATAAGTATAACATGACTGAGTATAGATTCTTCAATCGAAAACAGTGAGAGGATAGTAAGAAAGAGGCCCCCTAAGGGTCCAAACAGCTCTGGCACAAGGCCTAAACATGTCATTCAACCCAATTTACAGAAACTCTTTCTAAAACACATAAGTATCATATAGTTTCAATCAAATACGCAACTTTATAGTTGCTACTGGACGGAACGAGTCACAATCCCCAATGGTGCACGCCCGTCACCTAGTATGTGCGCCACCTCAAAATAGTAAAACGATACGAAATCCGGGGTTTCATACCCTCAGGACTAGATTTACAATCGTTACTTACCTCAAACTGGTCAAATCTCTACCCCGCGATGCTCTTGCCTCGCGACTCGGCCTCCAAATGCTCCGAATCTAGCCATAAACAATTCGATACAATCAACACGAGCTAAAGGAATCAATCGCATACGAAAATCCTAAGCTTTAGGTCAAAAGTCAAAAAGTCAACTAAAAAATCGGGCCCCGGGCCCATGCCTCGAAATCCGACAAAACTCGCAAAATCTGACAACCCATTCGATTATGAGACTAGCCATACTAGTTTCACTCAAATCCGACTTCGAATCGGCTTTCAAATCCCAAAAGTTCATTTATGAAACTCCACCAATTTTCCCCAAATTCCATCCCAAATCATGAATCGAATGATGAATTCAATGATATATTCCTGAATATTAGCCAAAATCGAGTTAGAATCACTTGCCCTGATGAATTTCTTGAAAAACTCTCGAAAAATCGCCTTAAACCGAGCTCCCAAAGTCCAAGATGTGAAATAAAACCCTAAGCCTCGCTTATATAATGCTCTCTGAACCTTCACTGTGTGGTCCGCATAATTCCATCGAAGCCGCACACCCATCACCGCGGTCCGCACAATTTTGTCTAGGCCGCATAACACCTCCATACCAGGCTTCAGTATTTTGACCATAACTTTTTCTATAAATGTCCAAATGATGACTTCTTTATTTTTCTAGAAACTAGACACGAAGGGCTACAACTTTCGATTTTGAATCATCTTAAAATTCCTTGTAGATAAAGAGATATAAGCTTCTGAAGTCGGACCAACGATCCTGCAGAACATCTTTATGCGCCGCTGCACACAAAATTGTGCGGTTCGCACTGAGGTCCGCAAAATTTTAGTGCAGTCCGCACTCTCCTCTGCGGTCCGCATATATTTGGTGCGGTCCGCTCTCCCAAAAGTGCCAGAACCATCTCAGAGTACCGAAATGCCCGGACTCGCTCAAAACTCACCACGAAACACACCCGAGACCCCCGAGACCTCAACCAAAGGTACCATCAAGTCCCAAAACACCATATAAACTTAGTCGAGCCCTCAAATCACATCAAACAACAACAAAAGCATGAATCGCACACCAATTCAAGCTTAATGAACTTGAAACCTTAGACTTTTATAACCGATGTCGAAACCTATCAAATCACGTCCGATTGACCCCAAATTTTGCACACAAGTCATAAATGACATAGTGGAGCTATTCCAATTTTTGGAATTGGATTTCAATCCCGATATCAAAAGTCAAATCCCCGGGAAAACTTTCCAAGATTCCAACTTTCCCCATTTCAAGACAAATTCCACTACGGACATCCAAATCACGATCCGGACGCGCTCCTAAGTCCAAAATCACCCAACGGAGCTAACGGAACCATCAGAAATCCAATCCGAGGTCAAATACTAAAAAGTTAAAACTTAGTCAAACTTTTCAAATTTAAAGCTTCAAGCTGAAAATCATTCTTCCAAATCAATACCGAATAACCTGAAAATCAAAACGATGGTTCGCATAAGTCATAATACATCCTATGGAGCTACTCATACCCTCAAACAACGGAACAAAGTGCAAATGCTCAAAACGACCGGTCGGGTCGTTACATCCTCCCCCACTTAAACATATGTTCGTCCTTGAACGTGCCTAGAGTTATTCGAAAAGCCATCAAATCGCCGTGTAACCTCACTATGCACATACTCGGGGGTGATCCTGTGTCACCCTATCCCATATAGGTCTGATAACACAACATAACTTAAATTCCTTCACTCAACCTAGCCCATAAGCCTTAGAATCCAATTTGCACATCCGAAATTGTCTACAAGATCAGAATCTCGCATCTACACACTGTATAAGTCTGAACAAGCTGTATCAAGCCATAGCCATAACCCAAGATGTAATCACATGATATACCACATAACTCAAACACGCGTAGCGGTAACTTCTAATCATAGTAGCTGCTCAAAACAACCCAATACCGGTAATAAACCTCTTATCAAACATAGCCTCATTCTAACACCTGCATATACTGCCAACGAAGAAAGAGACACGCAGAAACTCATAACCATTTGTCAGATCAACATATCATGGAGCTCCCCCTTTTCCGACAGGAACTATAGCAGATTTCTAAGCCGACTTCCGATATTATCCTTCCAACCATGTTGTAACCAATTCTGATAGTAATCATTCTAGGTCCAATGACCTCATCTCTTCCAACACGACCACTCTGATGACATGACGCATCAGTACAATCTAAAGTCATAACCTGTGCAATTCGTGCACCCAATAGAAACATCCCAAATATACTTAATTATGAAAATGACTCAAACGAGAAAAATGTCTCGCCAGCTTAACAAGTACCATCACAACCATGCTAAGAGCCTAGCACACATCGTAGAACCAAAACTCACGAATTTAACACAAAGGGTCATACCTCTACATAACTCTGCTACAATGAGTGATCCCATCCAAACACTGGTCCACATGAAATACTTCAAGCCACCTTACTCAAAATCAATAACCACGCGCAATTCGACATCAAGTACTCAAAGTGCATTACCATAACCACGGAGAAGGAAATGACATAACACCACGCAAAACCCGAAAGAACATAACCAATACGCCATCCACCAAGTAATAACCAATACTCTTCCCGCCCAAATCCTCTATAAGACCCCAATAGAACCGCACCATATGTGCATATAACCAACAAGTCATAACTCCTCGTAACACATAAGGGTAACTCATAGATAACTCCAGAACACGAATAAGCTCAACAACAATCGAATGGCACATCCCTCAACAATAGCAATTCGGAGTCAACAAATTTGACCCGGTGCAGAACACACATCCATATTGGGTCTACCAATGAACCCCAAATCAACTCTAGTCACCCACGACAGTTAAATACCCTCCGAAAGTCTACAATGACTGAATCACAACACATACTAACCTCTGACTAACCTTGGCTATATTTTTACAGTCCACAACCACGAAACAATCTACTCACGAGAACTCTCAGTCTCCAAATCCATAGAACATACGAATCATCATCTCTGATCTAAACTCCACCGCCTGAATGTCCACACTTCGCCAATTATACGGTCATCCCACGAGAAATACTTCTAAAATTCTTCTGTGCCATAAGGCAAAATTTGAACTCCAACAATTGATCAAATAAGAGAGTGCCGAAATACCAATGAAGTATCCATAACTCGAACACATCACCCCTTTCTGAAATATATACCCTTATCAAGCCATACCAATTAGTAATATCATTTACCTAGTCATCTGAAACTGTCTATGCTGCCTAAGAATTTATGACCTTCCATTCAGAACTGAACCGTGACCTTACACATACAAACCTGAATCCTACACAACATACCGTATATACCATGCCATCCTATGATAATGTGAGAACTTCATAATCCACTCCGAGTCACAAGCAACTACGTACTCAACTAGCCAAGAACTTTCCATTTGATCCCATATAGGAGAAAATCACTGTACATTACATGCTCCTCATGCCAGTAGATAATATACATCTCTAACCGTGGTAGAAAGCATCAAGAACTCTCTGAATCCCATTTGCACAAAACCAAACCGTCAGGACTGAATCCTTCTAACTCAACCAAGATACACATGTCACCAAAAACTCAAGAGCATTGCCATAAAACACCTGTAGAAACTCATTGCCTCATAAACACACAAAGAATTAATCATACCCATTACCATGCCGATCCAACCTACTACCAAGCTGTCCTATCTGTCCGAGTTTCTTTTTGAATTACCTTCAAATTGATACTTCTCCTCGCCATTATACCACAATCCTCAACCTAGACTCACCACACGAGACCCAAGCATAAAACCACACCGCCCTAAGGCTCATAAGCCACTGAGTACTCTCTTAATATCTTCAGAAGTACCACATTCAAAATACTTACCCTGAAAAGACTTCCTGCGAATCTAAAGCCATTACCTTTACCTTCCTGATACTGATATGTAGAATCCATAATGATACAGAAATGCCACAAGTCTTGACACCCTCCATGTAAACCTCATTTTCTAGCCAAATACACATCCTGAAGATCCCCAATTGTTACATATAAATCCTAAATCCATTAGAACCATTCTCGGGAGTCATCCACTCTACTCAGGTATCAAATAAACTAATCAAAAGAACCGAACGACTTGTGCCCCATTAGGACAGCAACACCTAAGGAAGTAACCCATCTTTCTAAGCAGCCTAGCGATTTCCTACTCCATACACGTTACATCCCTTACAACTACAACTAAATCATCTAGTGTTTCTCATATACTCATAAAGCATGACACAACCCTTGTATATGGTCAAAATCGAGCAGTATGATTTTGAAGGCTTAAATCGGGCTATAGGCCCGAGTCCGGGAGACTCGAAGTGGGTCGTATCCGACTAAGGGACACCTACCTCGAGGAAGCTAATCGAATACCTGGCACGGACTACATCGAGTCCAGTATTATCTCGAAGTCAATCAAGAAAGAGCGGGAATTTCTCAAGGACACGTGGACCTGGGCATTAATTATAGGATAAGGGCTATACGAAACGGTACAAGTCCGTACTAGGCCGTTATACACCTGTACCAATAGAATTCTTTACCTATATGAGCAATTGATGATAGGCTATAATTGCATATTTTAGTCGCTTATTACACTCGAATTTATTGCACTTTAATTGAGTTTGCGCTTTAATCGCTAGTGTTTTGCACTAATTGTGTGTTTTATGCCTTGTAGGTGTGATTCTGAGCTATATAGATGTTATGGAATGAATTTAGTAATTTGAAGCTTTGAAGTCTGAGTAAAAGCTCAAGGAATTAAGCAGGGATCGTGTTCGGGGGTCAAATTTGATAATTAAGTACGAACGAAGACTTGAGGAGCCATATTGCGTATTGTCTAGTAAAATAGACATAACTTTTTTTTCAGAACTCCATTTGGGCTCCAAAATATATGGTTGGAAAGCTAATTCAAAGGGCTACAACTTTCATGTTTTACGTTTTTCCAAATTCGGAACGGAACAGGGTTAAAAACGAGCAGACGCGCGAAGGACGCGCGAAGTCGCGCATAGTTCGCGGGCTAAAAAGATTGAGGCAGAAAGGTGCACGAAGACCGCGCGAAGTCGCGCGTCTGACCCGGGAAAAGTGTCCTTTTTCACATTCGAGAAGGTATAATTGTTTGGGCCTAACCCTACTTGGTATATATACACGGGAGGACGCCACTTTGAGGGGATCGAACATATTTTGGAGGAGAATTCGAGGAACACACACCACACTTAGGGGGGACATATTTTGGACATATATTCGACCTAAGGAGGCAAGAACACATTGGGAGCAAGGCGGAGAATTCTTCTACGAGTTTTTCCTTCCTCTTCCTATTTTCCATTGTTGGTTATAACTTTTAGTATTGTAGTTTTACATACTATTATGAATAGCTAATTTGTTATCTAGAGTTTGATAGAACATTTTGTAGGATAAATTCTTGTTATGTTTTTATATAATTGAGCCATAGATTTTCTCTATTTGTTCAACTACGTTTATATTCTGATTGATTGAAGAGCTCTCAATTAGCTGTGCCTATTTAGTATGCATAACTTGGGAGAGAGTGCATATTTAGGCAATTGTTGAACAACACCACTCCCAGAGTATATGAGGGATCAATAACCGAGGGTTTAAAGGTGGGATTAGGGATAACGAAGCCTTGGGTGCGATCTGAAGTGAGCTGTATTAAAAGCCAGCTAGCGTAACTCGGGAGAGTGCGTCTACTAAATTGTCGTAATTACTCGGGAGAGATTTACGGTAATAAGAGTGCTCATGATCGGTAGAGAATACTTAGGCGAAACTATAGAATACATAGCGGGAAGGATTCCGACAATAGGGGAAATCATAACTCTAGACCTCCTTAATCTTTTTTCTAACCCTCAGTATCGTTAGTTGTTAATTTACTATTTTAATTTGTTAGTTAATTAGTTAAACAGAAGAGTCTTAATATCTATAAGTTAGGAATTGTTCAAGCTTGTCTTCTTGGTGATAGTGAACAACTGTAGCTAAACCTTAGTTCTCTGTGGGATTCGACTCCGGACTTGTAAACCGGATTATATTTGCAACGACTGCATTGTCCTTTTTATAAGGCATAGTTGGGCGTGATCAAATTTTGGCACCGCTGCCGGGGAACTAACGGTGTACATATTGCTAGGTTTCAAGTTTGAACTTTTATTTTATTATTTGATTTTTTTTAATAGTTTTATTTGTTTATTTGAGAAACATGGCATCATGGAATTATGAGAATTTTGTTGTTGGTAATTCTACTTTTGATCCTCCTTATGCATATTGTGAAGGAAACCACCCAGGGCAAAATTATTAAAATATTTCCGAGAGCGAGTATTGTGCACTAACTCAATCTTATGTGTGGAATGTGCGTGATATGTGTGGTGGTCAAGATGGTCACTTTCACGGTTGTGCTTATATTTCTTACTTTCCCCCAACCCCTTACTTTGATGGTTCTTCTTTTTCTGGTGAAGTTAATAGGAACAAAGGACCTAGGGAAGCTGACCTAAAGAAGCTCGAAGATATGTTAAAGTGCATTTTGGAACAACAGAGTAAATTACTACTGCGGATAGAAAGGCAAGAGGAAACTATTCACAACTTGAAAGTTCACATGAGTCAACTGGTTAAAGTTTTTAATGCTCAACAAGCCAATATTGTGAATAGTATCCAAGAAGAGCGTGAATTAGATACAGAAACTGATGAGCTAGAGGAGGAGGCTAGAGTAGAACACCGACAATCAATCGCACTAGATTTTGAGGATGTCGATGTTGTAGAAGAGATACTAGAGTCAACCAAGGATAATGAGGATACATATTTAGTTGACTCTATTGTCATTAGTGTTGAGAATGTAGACAGTCCCAATGTTCATGTAGTTGAGCGCATTGGTCCTCACTCCAAGCATTTTTCCACATTGTGTTTAGATGATGATATGGAAATAGAGTCGTCCGAGCCATTTGAGGAGTCAAGGAATGATGAACAAAGTGCTTACATTCCGGAATTCTTCTTGCCAGAAAATCGGGATTACACACCTCATCTAAAGGCCAAGAAGTGCAGAATACTACATTATTTTATTGGGCCAGCCAGATTCGTTCCACCACCCCAGGAGCATGATCATAGAGCAGAATCAAAACTTGGGGTCCGATTCATAAGTTCAAAGTGGAGGCAGAAAGTGATTCACGTCGTGCCGCGACGTTAAATCAAGTGCTTGTTGGGAGGCAACCCAGCTTTATTGCTTTCTTTTATTTATTTTTTTTATTTTTTTAATTGTATTATTTTTGTAGTGTCAATTTTTTATTTTCTAGGAGCATGGAAAGCAAAGGTATTGGAAGGATGCATCANGAAATTATAGAAGACATAGCGGGAAGGATTCCGACAATAGGAGAAATCATAACTCTAGACCTCCTTAATCTTTTCTCTAACCCTCAGTATCGTTAGTTGTTAATTTACTATTTTAATTTGTTAGTTAAGTAGTTAAACACAAGAATCTTAATATCTATAAGTTAGGAATTGTTCAAGCTTGTCTTCTTGGTGATAGTGAACAGCTGTAGCTAAACCTTAGTTCTCTGTGGGATTCGACTCCGGACTTGTAAACCGGATTATATTTGCAGCGACCGCTTAGTCCTTTTTATAAGGCATAGTTGGGCGTGATCAGCAATGTACTATTTTGAGGTTTTTCCCTCCTATATAAAGGGGACCCCAATCATATTGTAAAATCATCAGATCATTCACTCCAATAGAACATTCTTATTCTTCTCTTGTTTAACGTGCTCAGGATTATTATTCTTCAGCTTTATTGCCTTTACTTTATTGTTCATACTTTATTGGTCTTAGCTGACCTCGAGGTCCCTGGATAGACGAGCTCGAGGCCCCATACTGTTCTGATAACATTGATTTGGTTCATTATTTCTTCTTACTCAAGCTCAATATTATTCATATAATCACTAGTATTAGAATATATCACGTATCTTTAAAACCACAATTCATCTTTAATTGTTACTTACATTTTTCGAGGTAAACAACCCTTATCCAAAATTTCCTTTACTCGAGTCACCCTCGATCTCAACCTCTATAAGCCATAACTAATTCACCAGTATGCCTCAAGCTGAAACCAGTACAACACATAACCGTGCGATCAACTGATCAATAGCAGACTCCCCCACTTGGCTCCAAGCCATAGATCAAAACACACAATAACTCACGATGCCCATACTCTATCACTGTCATAATGCCGTAGTGAGATTCAACTAAATCCTTCATAAGCTCATGCAACACAACCCATCTAATACCTCAAATCATTTGCAAAGCTCGTATTCATCCTCGTAACCGTCAAGCCAACTCTCATGAGCGATCCAAACTCAAACTGCAGCACATATAATTCAATGGTAAAAGAGGACTCGCTACAAAACAACATAGGGATCACACACCTTCAGGACACCCCGCAGGAGATAACCCACCTGCTTCGCCTCAAACGAACATCTCTTTATACCCTTCCACTGTCATAAACATTATGCAATCACTTAATCTTCCTGAGTCTGAACTCATATCACGACATGACATCTACTTCACTCCCCAACTAAACAACATGAAAAGATCCTTCAACACACCCATAACTCGGGGGCTATACACCAATTTAAGATGGAAATCAAGCACCAAATAGTTCTTTCTACACCTCTAGCAGACCCTTCTCGTCACATTCAAATCATATGAACACATCTCGCAGTCACATCATACTCATCACGTAGCCATCCAACCATCACTTCCACTAATAGGGACACTATTGAACGTATAAATCCAAAAGCACGTGCTCACACAATCAACACCTCAGTGCTCAAGTTATAATCACAACTCGGCCTCAAGTCCTCCAAACTGGCCCAACATCAACACACAGAAATCATATCTCGCACCTCATCTAGGGAATCACAAGCCGTCGATGCACAACTGATACCGTGCTTTACTGTTGGGAGGCAACCCAGCTTTACTGTTTTATGTTATTTTTTTTATTTTTTTATTATTGTATTATTATTGTAGTGTTATTTTTTTATTTCTCTAGGAGCATGGGAAGCAAGGCTATTAGAAGGAAGCAAAATCAAGTGAGATGGTTAGAACTAAGTGTGGGGTGCCAGCACAAAGAACCAAGTCTGGGAGAAGTCTGAGTACCTCATGAGCTACTAATGCTTCGGCCTTTGGCCAACCAGGGAGTTTTTTTACCCTCTTGTATTTATGGGTGTGCATTGGGGACAATATACAATTTTAAGTGTGGGGTGAAGTGACTATTTGGGTATACCTATGCTATTTTAGTTGTGCTATTTTATGTGTGTTGAAAAAAAACCCAGGTAGAAATAATCTCTCTTGGTTTTTCTTATGGCCACAGTTCTTTTCCAAGAGATGACTTTTGAAACGAGTAGTAATTTCTTTTTGTAGGTAGAATTTTCAAAAAAATTTGGACTTTTCCCGACGATGGACTTCCTAGAGAGTTTTCTTCAGGGTTTAAAGTCCAAAGAAAAATACAAAAAGATTTTCGTTTTTTCTTTTTGAACTAATAATGGAATGGGTAGAACTTGAGTATTATGCATTTTTGACATGTTTTATATCGGGGCTTAGAGTCGGAGCATTTGCACTAAGTACTTTCTTCATGATTTTTGTAATTATATGCCTTCATAACATATGTGACTTTCTTTTGACATCGAGGCTCATCTTTGACTCTTGTGATTAATTATCATGTGCTTCAATTTTATGATGACTGTGCTAGTTGCTTTAACTTAAGAGTCGGGTCTGAGCCATCCTGAGTGAGTCATGTGCATTGTGTGAGGTGAGATTTTGGTGTACTCTATGCCATTCTTGCTAGTCTAGAACTTGCTCCGTGTGTGAGTCGATGCGAAATTAATACATTTTGTAAGTTTGGGAAGTGATATAGGCTTTCTTTGATTGACAATTTAGCCTATTTGCCTACCAGTGCTAATATTATCCGTCGTCAACCTTTTTGAGCTTGTAAACCTTTCCTTTGGCAACTACAGTACAGGCCGAATCCCCTTTGTTCTTAATCAAATCTTGTTGAACCTTTACCTCCGAAAGCACTTAAGTAGCTAGAAGAGCAAATAAAGAGATTGGGGAGCTTTTGAATGAAACCATAGGAAGGCCAAAAAGGTGCACTTGTATAAAAAAAAAGGTACTAGCCGAAAATACCAAATTAAGGAGAGTGAAAAAAAAAGAAAAAAAATGAATAACACCTCTCATATCTTTGTGTAGGCTAGTAAGTATCTATATGTTGATGTGCTTAATGAAGAAGGGCCTAAATGTGTATGGTTTTATGGCAAGACAATGAAGTGGTCATGACAAGAAGGTGCTTAAAAGTGAAGTGTAGTGTATTAAAGTGTTTAGGAGGGTTAGTCACTATTTTCTCAAATATATCCTACCCGTCCCTTAGCCTACATTACAACCTATAAAGTCCTACTTGATCCTAGACTTTGCTAGCTTAAATTAGTAGAGACTTACACTACGGGCAAGCCTATGGTACGAACTTGGGTGGCATAAGAGTTTCTTTGTGAGAGTGAGCAAATTCTTCCGATCTGAGAGTCCTTATATTTGAGTGTGTGGACTAATTTCTCTCTGTGGTTTGTTGGTGAGGGCACATGATTTGCAAAGAATTGGTAGAGACCTTGATTTTTGAGTTGGTACAAAGAGCGTGTCATAATGTGGAATGTATTAGAGTCAAGTTTTGAGGCGAGGATGTTAGAAAGAGTCACATGAATATTTTAAATGATCTTGGCATGATTTTAAAACTTAGGGAAAGGTATGAAGAGTGCATATGCTGGGTTCTAAGCGTTGATATAAACCATTGTCTTTGGTGTGATGCTTGAGTATATTTTGAAAGGTATTTCTTGCCTATGCGCTTAATTTTAAGTTGCTCCAGGACGAACAAGAGTTTAAGTGTGGGGTGGTGATAAATGGTAAAAAGTGCAAGTTTTGAGTGTGTTTATGTATTATTTCTTGTGTGAGTTGTGGAAGGTCACACCGCTTTTGAAGTGAAACTATGCTCATTATGTGTTTCTTATGTGTAGGAACAAACTTGCACGAAAAAGGATCAAATGGGAGAAAAATTGGTGAAAAAGAGCTGAAGAGAAAAGTCCCGGACAGCGAAGCGAGGCTCACTTTGCCAGACCGGGACCGAAGCAGAAGAAATCATGAAAGTCCAGGATAGCAAAGTGAGGGTCACTTCGCCAGACCGGGACCGAAACAGAAAAAACCAGCTTCTCCTATTCAAAATAGGAGAAGGGAAATTCGCCCCATACAAACCCTAGTCACTATAAATACATCCTAAAGCGTAATTTTGAGGGGAGACACCACTTTAGGTAAGATGACACTCAAGGAGGCAAGAATACGCTATGAGCAAGGAGGAAGATTTAACCACGAGTTTTCCCCTTTCTTCTTTCTACTTTTCATTGTTGGTTATGACTTTTAGGCCTCATTTGTTTGTACTTAATGGAGGTCTGAATCTTAATCATTCAGATCTTAGACATTAAGTGCGTTTGTTTTTGAAATCTCAATCTTAATTATTCAGATCTTAATCATTAAGTTTTTGTTTTTTTAACTTAACAACCATTTAATGGGTCTAAATAGGTTTGTATGATTAAGATCTGTAACAAAAGCAAATTCATTAAGATACTATCACAAATTCATTATTAACTACCGCCACCGCCTGCCATTATCAACTACCACCATGCCACCACCACCACCATACTCGGCCATACCACCACCACCACAACCACCACCACGACACCATCATCCTCAATCATAGCCGCCACCATTATCGACCATCACCATCCACCATCCCACCACTCCGACCACCATCATTCTCACCCACAGTCAACACTTATCCACCTCAACTACCACAACCAACCACCCTATCACCATTAACAACAACAGCTGGCACCGCCTATAATTATAAGCTACCACCACCTTCCTCAATCACAAACTACCACCCGTCGTTATTAACTTCACGACCCACCACCACCATCATCAATTATAATTGCCACTACTACCAATCAGTACTAGCTACTAGCATGAACCACCATCAACCAAAACTACCACCAACCACCGCCTTTAGTCGGCATTCACTCGTTAGCCATCACCACCAACAACTATCATATTTTAAAAAATTATATATTTTATTGATAGAATATTAGATTTTTTTCAAATAAAGATAAATTTCATGCATTCAGATATTAAAAACCAAACAGTCTTAATTTTTAGCATTCAGATCTTAATACACATCTTAATATATTTAGATGTGTATTCAGATTCAGATGCCTTAATCTTAATACACATCTTGATATTCAGACATGTATTCAGATTCAGACGTCTTAATCTTAAAAAAACAAATGAGGCTTTAGTATTGTAGTTTTACATACTATTACGAGTAACTAATTAATTATCTAGGGTTTTGATGGAACCTCTTGGAGGATGAATTCTTGTAATGTTTTAATATACTTTAACCTTTGAATTTATCTATTTGTTAAACTACGTGCTTATTTCAGTTGATTGAATGTCCATTGATTGACTGTGCCTATTTATTATGTGTTTCTTGAGAAAGGATACATTTTAGGTAGTAGTTAAACAACGTCACTCCTAACGTATGTGAGAAATCAATACAGCGGGTTTAAAGGTAGGTTTAGAAATAACAAAGCTTTGACGTGGTCATAGTGAGTGGTTAGATAAGCCAACTAGCGTAGTTCAAGAGAATATGTCTAGTAAATTGTTGTAGTTGCTCGAGAGAGAATTACGACACCTAAAGTGCTTACGCTCAGTAGAGGATATATAGGCAAAATTGTAGGGAACATAGCGGAACGATTCCGACAATTGGGAAAATCATAACTGTAGACCTCCTTAATTTAGTCTCTAACCCTTAGTATTTTTAGTTGTTAATTTACTGCTTTAGTTTGTTAGTCAATTAGTTAGATATAAGAATCTTAATATTTATAACTTAGGAATTGTTCGAGTTTGTATTCTCAGTATAACTGAATAGTTGTAGCGATACCTTAGTTCTCTGTGGGATTCGACACCGGACTTTTAGACCGGACTATATTTGCAACAACTGCTTATCCTTTTTAGGTTTAGAGTTGGGCGTGATCAGTAAACATGTAAAATCTTACTCGTCCTAGCTTGAAGAGTTGTGAGAAATTTATTCTGAAAAATGCAATTGAATTAGCAGATTAAAAAAATCATTTTTGACAATTATTTTTACAAAATTTAACGAAAAAGTTTGAGAAAAAACGCCTTTAGGAGAACTCTTCTTCGCTTTCAAAAAATTTCCACGAACAAATGCAAGCAACGACGTGTGAGGGAGGAGCATGACGAATTCGGATATCACAATCCGAACTGGTATTCATTCGGTATCCGACCCGAAACCCGTAATTTAATTCGGTACGCGAACCGAACCGAACCGGAACCCGCAATCAGCAGCATAAGAAAACATCCAATCACACAAAAGCCGACCTCTCGCACTTTCTCTCTCTTCACAAGTCTCTGTCTCTGTGTGGTTGGTTCTCTCTGTCTTTCTCTCTCTACCTTCTTCGAGTCTCATCCTCTCTACGATTTCCTCTTCTTCGATCCACTCATCACTTGTGAGTCCAATCCTTAAACCCTAACTTCTTAGGTCTTTAATTTTATTAATCGCCTCTTTTTTTTTTCTCCTGATTTTTGTTAAGATTTAGCACTGTTTGCTTGGTATGTATTGAGTTTTGAACTGATTGGATGATTTTATTTATTATATTTTGATTGGAGGTTTTGATTTGAGTCTGATAGATAAAGTTCTTTTTGTTTTATTTTATTTGATATTTTTGGGAGATTTTAGAGAAATCTTATTCTTTTTTACTAGCTCGCTGTGTTATCAGAGTGTATATTGTTGTATTGGATCGATGTGTTTGATTAATGGAACAAATGGATTGAGCTTTTGAGTTGATGAGTTTTGACTTTGGATTTCGGTGTGAATTTGACATGGATTTCTTAATTTTTATTTTGAAAGTAAATGTGCATATTTTTTTAAATTAAGCATATTTTTTTTACTGAGAAAACCTAGAAACGTTTGAAAATGGGCATTGTAAGAAAAAATGCTTGACACTCCAAATAGTGATAGTGGCAAACAATTTAGGACGAACACATATGAGATCTCTATGTAGTTATTTGTTATTTTTTTCGGTTGATGATGATTGTAGTTGTTTGTTATTTTTTTTTTATTGTAGTTTTTTGTTATTTTTTTTCCGGTTGATGATTGTAGTTTTTTTTTTTTTAAAATTTTTTTTTTGGTGTGAATTCTGTTAATCTGTAATTAATGTAGGAGGCTTTTTACTTGAGTTTCTCATAATGTGGAGTTGAAATCGTCAGTCGGAAGTTGCAAGTCACTATAGACACTGTTTGGTGAATGAATGATTTTGTGGCTTGGGAATTAGTTATAAGCATCTTGTTAACAGAAGTATATTTTCGGGTGAATTGATTGTGTGGTTGAAATATATTTCTGATTGGAGTTAATTATGGCATTTGTATTCTATTCAAGTTTTAAGGCAACAATGAGCGACCAGGGAGATAAGACATGTCCTCTCTGTGCTGAGGAGATGGACTTGACAGATCAGCAGTTGAAGCCTTGCAAGTGCGGATATGAGGTTTGTAGATGCTGTTTCCCCTTCTATTTGTTTAGAAAGTTCTTACGCTAGAATCTATCCTTTTTGAATGTATTCTTCAAAAGTAGGTCATCAATAAGACGATAATTGCTCAGCTAAATATAGTTTGGGGTTAAAGCATCTGAGGGGTTAGGTTTTTGATATCTTGAAGGTCTGCATGAGCAGTTCAAAACCATGTTGTTTCTGTTGAACTTGCTCTTAAACTTAAAATTCTTGAACCTCAAACCTTAACTATGTATACTGTGGTTGCATTATTGTAAACTGTGCCAGTAATGGAATATGTATACCTAAGCTGCCTGTCATGATGTACCCTTATACATGTCCATTAATTTGCTTTATTTGCAACTCCAAATTTGTTGTCTCCGAATATCTGGGTGGAGAATTTGGGTGGCTGAATTCATGAATTGCTTAAGGGCCTGTTTGGACAGGGAAAAAGATTTTGATAAAGAAACATGCTTTGAAATTGATCAAATTGTGTTTGGATAGTTGTAGTTGTTTGAAGGATAAAGGTTGTCAAAGTTTGAAGATTTGAGAGAGTTGAAGATTTTAAAAATTTATTTCAAATACGCCTTTAAATCATAGGTTCTTCAAGTTCAAATTTTTTATTGTCAATTTCATAGACAAATGCCAACTTGCAAACTGAATTTATTCCCAAGTAAAATCTCTTCTTTGATTTCATTATCATCTGGATATGGATTTGTTCATTTAAAGAACACTCTTCTATATTTTTTTGATTTAGATTTTGATCTGTTTCAATTTAAATGACACACTTTTCTTATTAGTCCATTCAGAAAAGAATGACACATGAGAAGTTTTTATAGTCACAAAAATGGCATGGCTCCATAAAGCTTTTGCCCCTTAAGCTTATAGGACCACGTATTTCAATAGTCTTCATATTTTTCTTAAACTTTGTGTCAAGTCAGACTACAACATCTAAATTGAAAGGGAGGGAGTATAAGATTTATCAAGACCACCTCTTTGAGATTGTATTAAAGTTTTAGTTCTTCTCTTTCTTCCCTTTTTAGTTTTCGAGTTTCCCGATTCATATTTTCCAGTTGACATATTTAAAATCTAATATGCCCTTCGTTCACATTTACTTGTTCACTACACTAAAAATTCATTTTTACTTTTACTTGTCCATTTTAGCAAAGCAAGAGAAAGATAGTTTTTTTTCCTATTTTATCCTTATCATTAGCTACTACTCATTTTCCAAACGATTTTCCAATTTATTTGAAATGCTATTATTATTATGGATACAACAACATACAACAAACCCAGTGTGATCCAACAAATGGGTTTTGGGGAGTATAGGGTGTACACAGACCTTACCTCTACCTTTTGTGTGGTACAAGGGTTGTTTCCAACCGACCCTCGACTCAAGAAAAGCGTTTTAAAAACCAGGTTCGAAAATATAAGAGTGAAAAAGCTAAGATGAAAATACAGAAGAAAAAAAGTGTTCACAGCAAAAATAGTAAAGATAACCAAACTAAAAAAACAGTAGTAATAAAATAGAAGAATATAATAATAACCTTTGTTCTAATAAGAGAGAGCAGATAAGGTGCCCTAAACTAAAATTATGCTCCCCCATTGAAAAGAGAGAAATCGTTCCATTATAATAATACTAATAGTAAGAAGAGACAACATATAAGGTGTCCTAAACTAGAATTATGCTCTCCCACTGAAAAGAGAGAAATCGTTCGATTATCTACTATCCTTCTACCCTAATCCTCGACCTTCATGCTCCACTAGGGTCATGTCCTCGGTGAGCTGAAGATGTTCCATGTCCTTTGTAATCATCTCTCCCCAATTTTTTCTCGGTCTACCTCTACCTCTCCTTAGATCTAGCACTGTCAATCTCTCGCACCTCGTCATTGGAGCATTTGTGCTCCCCCTCTTCACATCTCTGAGCCATCTCAGTCTCGCTTCCTGCATCTTGTCCACTACGAAGGCCGCTCCCACCTTGTACTATATTCTTCATTCCTAATCGTATCTCTGCTAGTATGCCCCGCTAATCCACCTAAGCATCCTCATTTTTGTTTCTTTCATCTTGACTAGTCCGATAACCCTTGGCTCGGATTCCCACAAGTGGGGTTTGGGGAGGGAAAAAGTACGCTACGGGCTGCTTCCGATAGACCCTCGATTCGGGTTACAAGAGTCAAATTGAATAATTTTAGTTCTGAATTCGGACATAGACTATTTAATTTTTTGAAATAAATTTACATACTTAAAATCTACGTAAAAAGTACTACAAGTCACATTAGTTAACAATTCAAAATATTCACATTAGTTAACAATTCAAAATATTTGCAAAAAATATGGTCAAACAAAACCTTGTTTGATTCCCCAAATAGTAAAAGTTCCATTATTTTTTTGAAACGGAGGGAGTATATGGGAGTGAATGGTGAGACACTAAAATCTAACTTACTCACAAGATGAGTATTGCAGAGATGTGGATACTGCGCCGACCTCCAGGTGCACTGGACCGAAAGTGAAACCATGGTGAGTGGCAGTGTTAAAAAAGGGACGGGGTAGACCTAAAATCACATGGAAGGAAGTTGTCTCGAAAGACCTACAATCTCACGTATCCATGGAGACCTAGCAAAAAATAGTGCACAATGGAAGTAAAAGATCTTTATAGGCAACACTAGTTAATTGGGAATATGTTTGTCATGCTAGTACGTCTAATTTATGCTCTATGTTTTCTATGAGTCTTTTAGTCATGTCAAAGATTTATATGCCAGTATGAAATATAGAAAACTTCTTGTTCTTTTTATTTATTTTTCTTCTGTTACTATATTGGTTTGAGATTTGTTGTATAACAACAACAACATACCCAATATTATCCCACACTATGGGGTCTGAGGAGGGTAGTGTGTACGCAGACTTTATCCCTACTTTGTGAGGATAGAGATTTGTTGTATTATGTTAATTTGAAATGAGATTAATAGGCGACATAGTTAGTGAGGATTCATATGGCCGACCCCAACTTACTTGGGATTGAGGCAGAGCTGTATTTTCTTTCACATGTGACCTTTACTCCAATGGCAAATTTATTAGTAGATGTAGGTTTTAACATTTGATACATATTTCTGACAGATATGTGTCTGGTGCTGGCATCACATTATGGATATGGCTGAGAAGGATAATACAGATGGGCGGTGTCCAGCATGTCGCATTCCTTATAACAAGGAAAAGATTGTTGGCATGGCAGCTAAATGTGATAAGTAATGACATGAACCATTTTGCATCTTAAGACAATCTCTATCATAGAGCATACAAATCTACATTTTCTGCATTATTGATAATCTTTGGTGTTGACCACAGGGTAGTGGCTGAGATGAGCACTGAAAAAAGATTGTCGTCTCGCAAGGGAAAAAGTAAAACAGCAGATTCTAGGAAGCAACTCAGCAATGTGCGAGTCGTTCAAAGAAATCTTGTTTATGTTATGGGGTTGCCACTCAGCCTAGCTGATGAAGATGTATGTACCGTTTGTTGTGAAATCATCAGCACCTCTCAAGAATAAAAAAGAAAAAAATGCACTTTTATCTCCTATTAAATCTCCCTGTTCTTCCTCACTTTTTTTTTGTGTTGCTCAAAAGCAGCTTCTACAGCAGAAAGAGTATTTTTTGAAGTATGGGAAGGTTCTGAAGGTGTCTATGTCTCGTACAGCTGCTGGTGCTATTCAACAATTTGCAAATAATACTTGTAGTGTGTAAGTTTCGTTCCTGATATGAGTTACCTGGCTGCTTGAAAATTGACAATTGTAATAGGTCTCAAAATTTCTTATGTCTCACACAGTTGTCCGAGTTATCAAATATTATCTAGGTCTTTATATCTTTTGACATATTTCAGTGCAAGTTCCTTCATATTGCTGCAAAAATAAGATGTGAAAAAATGGTACAAGGTCAAGGCCTCCAATGATTTACCAAACCTCTATACCCTGTGTTTTATTTTTTCCTTTCCCTGGTGCTTTGGAGGAAAAATGATCAATGTGAACAGTCATTTGGTTGGATGACAACCTGTTGTTTGAGCCTCTTCCTTGTTTCTCAGTCTTCAATGTTTTCTATATGCTCCTGGTAGAGAATCACTTTTTCTAATAAAGTTTCTCTACTTTGGCAAACACCTTGTATGCTCCATCCCATCGATAAGCGTTAACTTCTACAACAACAACAACATCCCAGTATGGTCCCACAAGTGGGGTCTGGGGAGGGTAGGATGTACGCAGCCTTACCCCTACCCGGAAGGGCAGAGAGACTGTTTCCGATAAAACCCCCGGAAGCGTTAAACTTCTATAAAAAATAATTTTGCTGCCTTGGTTAGCTCCAATTTGTGCTAAGACAAATTTGACACGACGCATTGCATGTGTTGATTCTTTATAACTCTTCTGCCTCCGAAAATTCTTATTGTTGAAAATACTGGAAGCTGCAGGAACATGTATTTAAGAGTAGTGTGTCCACGGAACATCCAACCAAAATCTCACTAGTTGCCACTGTTGAATTTTTGATCCAGTGACACATCATTCATCCCCTGCTCTTTCTACAATCATGAAGCCCCCTGATCCCTTTGTTGTGCTCTCATCATATTTTATGTTTGCTGGTTGAGATCCTCAATTCATATGTAGCCTTTCAATCACAAGAAAATCAGTTAACAAGTCCTCTCCACCCACCCCCCCCCCCCAAAAAAAAATAAAAAAAAATAAAAATAAAATTAAGTTAACAAGTCTTGAAATGTTCTGTACAGATATATAACCTATTCAAAGGAGGAGGAAGCAATTCTGTGTATTCAGTCTGTACATGGGTTTGTTTTAGATGGTAGGCCTCTAAGGTAAGTGTGATGATTGGTTCATGTATGCAGCTACCATTAATTCTGATTTTGCATTAAACAATTTAAATTCCTTGTTTGCAGAGCTTGCTTTGGAACCACAAAATACTGTCACGCTTGGTTGAGAAATGTGGTATGAGTTTGAATTATAATTTGGAATAAATCACTGACTAGGAATTTGCATTTGATCCTTCTATCGTTGAATATCATAATGTAATCGAAGATTAGTTGTCTCTTGGTTCAGCCCTGTACCAATCCTGATTGTTTATACTTGCACGAGATTGGGTCACAAGAGGATAGCTTTACTAAAGACGAAGTCATATCTGCTTACACAAGGTATTGGGATTATTCAGCTGATTATGCTTGTGGCTCTTCTAACTGCAGTTTATGACTGATGGAATAGCTGCCAAGTAGTATAACATATGTTAATAGAACATCAATTAGTGGGTTCATTTCCTGGCTTTTCGGAGGAGACGTCCAGCTTAAGTCTGCACAATAAACTATTCGAAACATTTGTATTTCAGTTGGTCTTTAATATATTACTTATAGCTATGCCATTATCGGAAGACTGAACTTATTTTCCTGCGTCTCTGTCCTATTCATGCAAATGTTTACTGGATAGCTAATTAACGTGCATAGTTATTTTGAAGGAGTAGAGTTCAACAAATTGCTGGGGCCATTAATAGTACGCAACAGCGATCAGGGAGTGTGTTACCATCCCCAGCAGAGGAGTACTGCAGTCACAGCTCTGCTGCTTCAGGGAAACCTATTAGTAAAAATGCTGCTACTGTAAGATTTTCTTGTTCCATTTGCTTACCTTCTTATTCTCTTCTTATGCTTCTTCTTCCCTTCCTCGGTTTTAGGAAGGGAAAAAGATAGTTTTCTACTGTGGGGTTGAAGGGGGAGGAGTCAATTGGCTGAGAAGGCTGGACATTGTGCTCTTAAAAGTTAAAATCCAGACATTTCTATCTTTTTGTGGTTATATTGGATGATTGTGATTTGCTTTCATATATGCTTATATTTGAAGTTTGAACAAATTTACCACTGCTAGAAAATTTTTCAGCATTATGCCAATGTTTCAGTCACAAGTGTGAAATTTTGTAGTGTCATCTACCATGCAGAATTCAGTACCCAATGTTAGAGGCTCACCACCAAATAGTAGCTCTGGTAGATCCGCTGCTCTTCCTGCTGGAGCTTTATGGTATGCACTAAGCAGATCTACTTTTATTATCCTTTGTATGTGCCTATGTGGTGCTATTTGTTGATATTTATCTTGTTTACTAGGGGAACACGTGCATCAAATAATCAGCAGCCACCTGCCAGTGTACCATGTTATAATGGACCTCTTAATAAGAAGCCGGAGACATGTAATCCAGCAGCGTTTTCTACAGCTGTTGGAAGCACAAGTCAGGTTTCTTTACTGCCTGCTCATGCAGGAAAAAAAGCAGTTCATACTTTAGAAAATGGAACTACTGAAGAGAAAGGGAACATAGAGACTTTAGAACCTGTCAAGCAGTACGCAGGAGCAGATCCTCGAACCTATACTTCTGAGAACCCCTCTCTTCTGGTACCTCCTGCTTCGTCATCTATAAACACTCAGTTACATAACGTTCCGTCATTAAAGGACAAACATAAACATATAATGCCAAACAGTACCACAAATGCCTTTGATATTTCTGTAATGTCTAATGGAGCTGGCTTTGCAAAAGATTCCAATGATACCACAGATATTAAGATCCAGTATATATGCTCTGATATGTCGTCGTTGAGCATTGATAGACATAAAAAATCACAGCGCAGCTACATTGAGCAAGGTAGGGAGCCCTTGCCATCTGAAATGACTGGGGAATCTGTGGTTTCTGCAGATGAGATTTGTATCTCAAAAGAAAAGTCTGATTTGAGATTTGATGCGCATACTAAAGTTATACAAGTTGCTACTCCTGAAATGGAGGATGATTTGCTATCCTTTAATGAGCAGAGACATAGGGATCCAGAAGTAATTATCGAGAAAGTCTATTCGCCAAATCTTTCCCCCTCTTTATGCTCTCCAGCGCAGCCTAGTGGTTATTCTCCTCAGCTGACTAATGGTGGTGGACCTGTCAAGAAGGCCAGTATGCAGTTAGACAGGAGAACTGATTCAGTATCTCAGGCGTCTACTATTGAATCATCGACTAATGGATACCTGGGCAATCTATCAAATTGTGTGGCTGATTTGCGAACTATCAATGGAAGTTATTATCCGTTGCCTAACGAGGGTAAGAGGATGCATGTGGAAAAGTTTGAAGGTGAAGCTCCTAGCGAGATCTATAGTACTAAGGTTGATAATGGAGAGAGCAGTATAATATCTAATATTTTGTCTCTGGATTTTGATCCTTGGAATGCGTCATTAACTTCTCCTCAGAACCTTGCTAAGTTGTTGGGAGAGACTGATAACCAACAAGGGTCTCTTAGAGTGTCAAGCTCAAGAAAATTAACCAGTAACCAATCGAGGTTCTCTTTTGCAAGAGAAGAAGAACCTGCCAGTCCATCAGCTGATTTTCAACCGCCTCTAAGTTACATTGAGCAAAATTTTAGTCATTTTGCTCATGGTCATGATTTTTCTAATAGCAGAAGTTATCAACTTGAAAATATTGGTACTCGTAATGGTTTCTCTGTAGCGAATAATGAGGAATCAGTTGGTTATGGCAACAGCTTTTCTCATCTCTCTTCTAACAAGCTATCAGGTCAGTTCCTGGCTCGGTTCCTTCTCCCGTAACTGCGTCTTATAGTGTTTCAACTTTCAGTCAAAGTGTAGTTGTTAAAGAAAAAGGAAGAAAAAAGAAAAAGAGAAGTCTGAGTGCCTCTGGTTTAATTTTTTTCTGGTGAATTTCTTAACAGTGTCCAGACCTCAGATGTCAGCGCCTCCAGGGTTTTCAGCACCAAACAGAGCACCACCCCCGGGATTTACTTCTCATTATGAGAGAATGGAACAGAAGTTTGACTCTCTCCATGGTCTGTTATTATAAAGGCCTTTTGTTTTTTCTACTTTGTTGACATAATATATGTATATTTTGATGGTTTATGTCAAATCATTACATTTTGCAGGGAGTCACTTGCTTGATACATCCTCGTTGCACAATCAATATCAGGCTCCGCCAGTTGGAAATGTGAGTAATGGGGACATTGAGTTTATGGATCCTGCAATTCTGGCAGTTGGTAAAGGGAGGATTCCTAATGGCTTTGATCTCTCAAGCTTGGACATGTCTTCAGGTTTTTCTCCACAGTTAAGCACTTTAGAAAATGAGAGAAGGCTTCAATTACTGATGCAAAGATCTCTAACTCTGCAACAGAACCAGAGGTTTGCTGATATGGGGGACAATTTTTCTCCATACAGTGATGCATATGGAATTTCTTCCAGGGTTGTGGAGCAAACTCTGGCCAGCAATCAATTCCCATTTGATGGAATTTCTCCCAGGGTTATGGAGAAAACTATGCCCAGCAATCAATCATCATTTGATGGAATTTCTTCCAGGGTTCTGGAGCAAGCTCTGTCCAACAATCAACCTCCTTTTTCACAGCCGAGTCATCCCCAGACCATGAACTCTGTCATGTCAAATGGCCACTGGGATGGCTGGAATGGGGTTCAGAGTGGAAATAATTTGGGTGTAGCGGAACTCCTCCGAACCGAAAATGTGGGCCTTAACAAGTTCTTTACTGGATATGAGGACCCAAAGTTCCGTATGCCCAATTCTGGCAATTTGTATAATAGAACATTTGGGATGTAATTGTGGATCAGAGGTTTTATTGAGCTGAGTAGTTATCAAAGAATCAACGTATCAGAATGATCATATGTGACTAACTGATTTGATCTCGAGATGCTCAAATGGCTGAGAAGACGTGAGGAAACAACGGACTCACTCCTGGTAAGGCGAGGCTGATTCATGACTGTCTGCATGAAGCTGGCTTTCAGATTGGTGAAGGAATAAACCCCCTTAAATAGGGTATCCGGAAACCAACAGGTTAGCAATTCCCAACCAAAGTTTACAAACTCTTCTTTAGTTTCTTGTGACCAAAGTAATTGTGAGGTTGCTAGGATTAAAACGGTTAGGTGACAAAAACTCTCCATTGCTGCAGTATATGCAATGCACTTGTCAATCTTGATGAATAGTTCTATCTTGAAATTTCCTTCCAATGCTGTGTTTAAGTAGCCAATATCAACTTGAGAAAGATTTTAATGGTTTGCGCTCGGCTTAGAATATAGTTCCTGGAACCATGTCTGTCTAAATATTTGATTCTATGTTTCAAAGATTAGTTTCTTTTTCTCCAAGTCATGGGTTCGAGTCTTGCTGCGGACGAAAAGCCTGGTATTTAAGTAGAGAAGGGTATAGGGGCCCCCATTATCCACCAAGTTTCAAACCGTGCTCCACGTATCCTTGGGGATTTCTCGGTTATAAAAAAAGATTTGTTCACTCTTTTCTTGCTTCTACTGATACATGTGGCCCAGAGTTATTACTTTTTGACATTTTGATGAGTTTGTTCCTGTTTAATTATGTGTTTCCATATACATTGATTTCTGCTTTTGGTTTATGATTTTTCCAGTCGAAAGCTGAGGTCGATGCTCAACATGGTGGTTTAGACGGAGCGTCATGCTTGACTGGTTCCGCAGATGATTCTCCTGTCAGTGTTCTTGGATGTGGGTGGAGAATCAGGTTATATTATTGAAGGAACACAGCTCATTTTTGTCAAGAACAATAATACTGTAGCTTGTTTGCGGGATTGTAAGTAAAATTGGGATGAGTTGAATAAGTTGAAATCTGTTTTATATTGCTCTTTCGCCTCTATGTTGGGAACGGATTTCAACTATGAGGTGGACAAGATTACTATTGCCGTGACCAGATAAATGTTTCATTGTTTGTTGAAGATGGGGAATAAGCTGCTTATTCTTCCCAATATCATGTAGGAAGGGAAACTAAGGCACTTTTGTTACAACTTGTCAAAATTGATCTGTCCTAGGGCAGTCAGGCACTTGCATAATTTTTGCCGTGTGTTCCCCAAGTTGAAAGATGGGCGGGAGTTTGGTTTTGCTCCTTTTTGCTGTCGTCTTTGGAGGTTCTAAAGACTGAAGGAGGAATGTATGATCTATCTTGTGACATGCCTTGTTTTTTATTTCTTGTTTGTTTTCTTGAGTGTGCTGAGGTATGTAGTGAAAAGATCTGAGGTAGGTGGTTGGGTCTTCAAGGATTGGGAATACAATCAATACATGGAGAACCATGCCTGGTACTCTTTAACTCTAAGCCTTTCTACATTCGTGGGCTTTTGATGAAATAAAATCTTGACTTAACAGCAAGAAAAAAAAAACATCCTTTTCATGTCTCAGGATAGCAGAGGAGCTGGACGGGGCAGGTCAAACCTGAAACAGCCAACGGGCACTCTTATGCAGTGTGGGTTAAAAATATTTTTGAAAAGCAGGACAGGACACGGGACAATGACAGGTTGAATAACAATTAACACGGTTTGCTGTTTTAAGCTGGCTAGGTTTAGTTAACTAATATTAAAAAAGAAAACCTTAAGCAGGTTGAGTCTATGTATTCTGTTTAAAGACCTTCACATTTTCTCATTAAAAAGAGTTAGAAGATCATTAGATCGTTCAAGTGTATTTGGAGTTGAAGTTCGAAAATGATTTTTGATAGTTGTTTAGACGTTAATTTTACTTTTAAAAGACGTGCAAAGTTTACAAGTAAGAACTATAGCTGTTTATCATTGTATGAAGTGATAATCAATATGGGGCCTAGAGGAGCAGTGGGTACATGAGTGGTATGTAAGCTATGGCATCGAACTGTATCAGATTAGTTGTGACAGAGGTGTAACGGGTGATGAAGGGTTACTCTGGCGGCCATGAAGGGAACTGGTGATGGAGTGAGAAGGTCTAAGGAAAACTGGAAGCCAAGAAAGCGGCGTATTTGAAGCTAGTACAGAGCATAGACGAGGAGAAGAAGAGGAAGAACATGGAGTGGTATAGGGAGGCTAAGGAGGCAAAGTTAACGATTTTCTGCGGCTAAGACTGCGATGTTTGGACAATTGTATGAAGACTTGAGGTCAAAGACGGGAACAAGGAGCTATACAAGCTAGCCAAGGTAAAGAAAGGTAGACCAGTGATCTGGATAAGTTGAAGGGCATCAAGGATGATAATAACAAAGTTTTGATGAAAGAGGCACATATTAGGCAAATATGCCAGACATACTTTCATAGACTTTTGAATGAAGAAGGGAATATGGATATTGTGCTGGGTGATTTGGAGTACTCCGAGAGTCATTGAAGTATTGGGTATCGTAGGTACATAAGAGTTGAGGAGGCTGTGAGGGCTATGCGCCAGATGAGTAGGAGTAGAGTGACCAGGCCATATGAGATCCCTATGGAGTTATGGAGGAACACGGGTACGAAATACTTGGAGTGGCTCATTGGGTTGTTTAATATTTTTTTTAGGACGAAGCGGTAATGGAGGTAGAGTAAGATGAGTTCATTGTACAAGAACAAGAGTGATATCTAGAAATGCAACAATTATAGGGTATGAAGCTGCTTAACCATACTATGAAAATTTGGGAGATGGTGGTGGAAGTGAGGGTGGGGAAGAGTATGTTTATTTTCGAGAACCAGTTCGGATTCATTACCGGATCGTTTGATTACGGAATCTATTCACTTTGTACGGAGATTGGCAAAACAGTATAGGGAGATGAAGAAGGACTTACATATGATGTTCATTGACTCGGAGAAAGCGTGCTACAAAGTCCCAAGAGAGGTTCTATAGGAGGTTTGGAGGCTAAAGGTGTGCTGGTAGCTTACATTAGGGTGATTAACGACATGTATGATTGAGCTAAGACCTAGGTAAGAACAATCGATGGGCAATCAGAACATTTCCGATTGTGATGGAATAGCACCAAGGATTAACTCTTAGTCCATTTTTATTTTTCTTGGTGATGGATGCACTACATGATACATTCAATGAGAGGTGCTATGGTGTAGTTATTTTGCAGATGACATATGATTGACATGACGTGATGCAATGTTAACGAGAGGCTAGAAGTGTAGCCGACCCTATAATCTAAACGCTTCAAGTTGAGCAGGACCAAGACAAAATATTTGAAGTGCAAGTTCAGCAACATACCCCAGACATTAGACATGGATGTGAAGCTTGATACATAAGTCATCGCCAATAGAGAGAGCTTCAAGTACCTTGGATCAGTCATACAAAAAAAGGGGAGGTTGATGAGGATGTCTCACATGGTATCAGAGCATGGTGGATGAAATGAAAGCTCGCATTCGGTGTCTTATGCCATAAGAATGTGCCACTAAAACTTAAAGATAAATTCTATTAGGTGGTGGTTAGACCAACTATGTTATATGTGGCAGAGTGTTGGCTTGTCAAGATCTCTCGTGTCCAGAAGATGAAAGTAGCTGAATTGAAAATGTTGAGATGGATGTGGGGGCATACCGGGTTAGATAAGATTAGGAATGACTATATTCCAAAAAAGTGCGAGTGGTCCACGTGGAGGATAAGATGCGGGATGCGAGATTGAGATGGTTCGAGCATGTGAAGAGGAGAAGTACAGATGCCCTAGTTAGGAGGTGTGAAAGGTTGACCTTGGTGGTAGGAAGAGAGGCCTAAGAAGTATTGGGAAGAGGTGATTAGGTAGGACATGACACATCTTCAGCTTACCGAGTACATGCCCCTTGATAGGAGGGTATGAAGGTCAAGGATTATAAGATTAGTAGGTAGTCGAGCGATTTTCTTTTTTCGTTCCATTGCTAGTATAGTTAGTGTTAGTATGATATACTTTGATTCTTAGATTGTTATACTACTTATTGTTTGATTGTTACCTTTGGCTTTAGTTTTCATAATACCTTGTTGTTGTTACTGCTTGTTGCTACTGTTTTGTTTCTTATTTCTTCATCCAAGGATATGCTGGAAATAACTTCTTTACCCTTCCAGGATAGGAATAAAGCCTACATGCACATTACCCTCTCCCAAATCCCACTTATAAAAAAATATTGAGTTTTTTGTTATTATATATTATGTATATAAGTTGAAAATTACTTTCTACACATCATATTAAATCTTGAACATCCTTTCGCAAATATTTTAGTTCGGCATCTAAACGACTATACTTGTGCTTGAAAAGAGCAATTACGATAACTACATGAAGAATATAAACATGACGCGTTTGCTACTAATCTTTCAAATGCCCCCCAACTCATTGAGGTTGTTGGGAAATGGTGACTGACCTCATCAAGTTATAAGACACCTTTTACTTAAATACTCCTATTAATTAAGCTCGTCTACTGTAAATTCCATCCTCTTATCCAGAAAATGATGTATGCTTAGTTGTTTGCAACTTGCAACCTGACTCTCTTTCCCATTCCACATATATATATATATATATATATAT
>NW_017671429.1:0-40498 GCF_001879085.1 Nicotiana attenuata | reverse complement strand
TATATATATATATATATATATATATATATATATATATATATATATATATATATATATATATACCGGAGGCGGACAATGAAAAGACAGAAAGGAACGAATGATGCCAACCAACTCGACAAAGACATTCAGATAAATTCATCGAGTTGTTCCAAAGGATCAAAATGGCCAGTTATTAATGGAATTCCTTGTCGGCTCTCTGTAAAATACTCGTTTGGCCGAGGGCTTCCAAACAGGTCTTGACCAACAAAAAGAGCTTTTTACACCAGTCTTTTAGGCCGGGCACCTTCTTTCTCTTCATTTCATTTCAGGAAGAAGAAGAAAGGCGAAGTTCTTCTATCCAGTTGAGGATGAAACTCATAATGATCAACTTTACGAAGATCCCATTCTATTCCGGAAGCTCGTAGCATTGGTCCCGATAAACCCCAATTTAATGCTTCGTCTCCCCCAATACTGCCTACGCCTTCAACATTCTTAGAGAAATGATGTGTGCTAGCCTTCCCTACCATCGGCCTATCCGCTTCCAGAGCACTGGCACAACAGCAAGTACCAGTTTAACTTGGGGGGGGGGGTGGTGATTTAGTGGCAGTGGGTGGCAAGGTGGCTTTGTTGCCTATTCCATTAGTCCGACAGCCAATTGCTGGCTCTGAATAACCAGCCCAGCAATAAGCTCAATTCTTCCATAACATAAGGGGGCGGGCTTGCGCGCGAGCCGAATGACGTAGGTGCACAAGAGTACTTCGCGCCACAACCAGCTATTAGAGCGGGATCCACTTTTTGGGGAATATGAGTCGAAGCAATAACAAGAATATTTCTAGTAGAACATCTTTCACAATCCCTGGAGAGATGGTTCACTAATGGACCGAGGGCTACGTCAACCATGCTTCAACCTCGGATCGTTGGTGAGGAACATTACTGTGGCACCGCCCAGGGTATTTTTGTAAGTCCTCGAAATGGGATGATGCCGGAAAGGATTTTATCCATCCCATTCTAACTAAGAATGAGTCATTGCCCTTCTCCGACCCTGACTGCCCAACCTAAGAGCGGACAGCTAATGCATTCCACTTATTGAACAGGGTTCTATGGTCGGTCCGTGACCAGTTGGTTCAGCGATAGATGTAGTCGATGGGGTAGAGGTTCTGCAGATACTCGTCTAGCTCCTCATTGCCCCAACCTTCCCTGTATCTAGTTGGTGAGGCAATAGCTTACCAAGGCGATGATCAGTAGCTGGAGGATTATTCAAGAATCGAAGTCGATTTGCTTTATTAAAATGGTTTTTTTGTGTTGTCAAAGATTTGAACAATAAAAATAGATGACGAGCGCCTGATCGAATTGATCAGGTCATGTAGGAACAAGGTTCAAGTCTACCGGTCTGGTTATGGTCGGACTCTATTATGGATTTCTGATATTCCTTCCTTGTCGTGAATCGCTCCTTCCCACCTTACAGAGAGGGATGTCCGTGCCCCACCCCAGGCAGGAGAAGGGCTTATACTGCTAGCAGGGTCACAATTGACTTACATCCGTTCTCTAACTCGTCTTTCTTTTGCTCCATTCCGCAGATCTGTTATTTCTATTTCTTTCCATTATCTCTCCAAGCTTCCTATCTTTCCATTCCTTCCTAAGAAAGAATTTTTGAAGTTTTAATGTCTACTGGAGGAGCAGCAATGAAGGCAATAATAAATACAGAAGTTGCCGTCAATAAGGTAGGGATCATCAAAACACCAAACCCGTCATGGTACGGGATTATTTGGACTACAACATCAAACCAGATTATAGAGCAAGATTTTATAAGTAATAGTCAACATGGCCGTGCCTAAGGGCATATCGGTTGAAGTAGATTCTTCTTTTGATCAATCAAAACCCCTTCCCAAACTGTACAAGCTTCTTCCAAAGCATACGGCTTTCTGGATTGTATCTTTATCCCGGAGCCTCGAAGGAAAGAAAAATCGTTCTTTGCTTTGGGATACAATTTTACCCTAATCAACCGACTTTATTGAGAAAGATTACTTTTTTTAGGCCAAGAGATTGATAGCCTACGACCAATCGGTTAACAGCCGACCGCTCTACCACTGAGCTACTGAGGAACAACAGGAGATTCGATCTCATAGAGTTCAATTCCCGTTCCCAACCCATGACCAATATAAGCTTGAAGCTTCCTTCGTAACTCCCGCCGCTTTATGATAATGAAACCAACCAGCAAAAAGCATTAACGCTGCAAAGACCAATGCCCCAATTGCTGATTTTTAAATCGACTTGAAGTTCTAGACAAGGAATCTTTTTCTCTTGATATACTCGAAACAAGGACTAGATTGTGTAATGATGATACTAAAAATTTGGAACACGAAATAGATTAAGAAATATTTGAACTATGATTCATACTTAATATTCAGACCTCGTGTCCGGGCTCCAAAAAATTTGCAAACAAAGAATTCTAATTTCGCTTTTTGCCCAATAGCTACATAAACACATATTACATTTTGACCTTGTTGATTGAGGATCGTATCTGTGGCTACTGCTGTTTTACCGGTCTGTCTGTCCCTGTTAAAACTTTCCAAGGTCCGCCTCATGGGATCCAAGTTTTTTTCTGAATCTTTGTTTGTTTTCGGAAAACAGGATTTGGCTCAGGATTGCCCATTTTTGTTAATTCCAGGGTTTCTCTGAATTTGAAAGTGATCACTTAGTAAGTTTCCATACCAAGGCTCAATCCAGAGGTACAACAATTATTAGGAAATAATCGAGTTAGGGCTGTAGCTATGAGTGCTACAGACGGTCTAACGAGACCCTATTCACCTCTTTGAGTGAATCGAAAATAGGTTTGATTGTCCATCTTTTTGATATATATCAGGCATTGCATTCTCCGGATAATTCAAATCGAAGCAATTGGATGTCCAACTCGGGCCTATATGACATGACCGATCAATTAAAAAGGGACAAATTTTAGCAGATGGTGCTGCTACGGTTGGTGGCGAAGTCGTGACGATACCTTTCAACATCGGAAAAGGCTTCTCAGAACTACGAGATCACCCCTTTCATTCTGGGGTGACGGAGATTTACGGGCTTGCACTCAATAGTCAATCAATTCGTATCGTGTTCATACCGTTGTATTGATTGATCCCGGTCGGTTGCTTTCTATTCATATAATGCATACAACTCTGGTTGCTGGTTGGGCCGGTTCGATGGCTCTGTATGAATTAGCGGTTTTTGATCCTTCTGATCCTGTTCTTGATCTAATGTGGAGACAGGGTATGTTCGTTATACCCTTCATGACCCCTTTTTTCAAAGAGAGGAGGACGGGTTATTCACATTTCGTTTGATGGTCAGATGCAAATTGAAAGTTAAGCAGTGACAATTCTAAAGATTCCCCGGGGAAAAAATAGAGATGTCGAACTCCTGCCTCCATCATCTCTTCCAAATTTATGTTCCAATATCTTCTTGTCATTTCTCCCCACACCCTCCCCCCCTTTTTTTCTTTTTTATATCATTCCTTAAGTCCCATAGGTTTGATCCTGTAGAATTTGACCCATTTTCTCATTGAACGAAAGGTGCTAAATAGCATGGAGGTTCGAGTCCTCTTCAAGGCTCTTCTCAAGTGCACTCATCTGCTCCATCATCGCCCTCTTCCAGTGAGGGGCACACAAGGCTTCCCTTGTAGTCTTTGGTATGGATACCGAATTAGAAGTGGATATAAAGGCCTTGTAGGAGTTTGTTCTTCTCTAGACTCTAGAATCTTGAATTCTCCTTCTTTACCTGACCAATTTCGAAAAATTGGTTTAATAAGTCCAGAGATATCAAAAGAAAAAAGAAGGGGGGGAGGTTATTCTGTCAAGATTTATTATTTGTTGGACCCATCAGATCAGTTAACTAAAAAACGGATCATTCCACTCTTTTCTATTATTTCTTTCCACAATATCCTTAATAGCAGGTTGGTTACACCTACAACCGAAATGGAAATCGAGCGTTTCCTGGTTCAAAAATGCCGAATCAAATAACCTTCCCTATTCTTTCTCCGGACCCTGCTACTAAGAAGGATGTTCACTTCTTAAAATATCCTATATACGTAGGCGGGAACAGGGGAAGGGGTCAAACGGAGAATTAGATGGTCTTCCTGAACATGCCTTTATTTGGTAGGTAATATCGATGAAGCTACCGCGAAGGCTATGAACTTAGAAATGGAGAGCAATTTGAAGTGTCTACGAACCACGGTGTCGGGGGATCGAATCCCTCCTCGCCCACAACCAGCCCAAAAAGGAAGTACCTTTCCCTCTGGGGGTAGAGCAGCCCGCATTTCCGACCCGAAAGGAATGGAAAATGAAAGAAGAATCTCCTATCTTGATTACCACAATCCCCCTGTTCGACAAAAGTTGCATTTGTATACAATAATCGGATTGTAGCGGGTATAGTTTAGTGGTAAAAGTGTGATTCGTTCTATTATCCCTTAAATAATTAAAGAGTTCTAGCATCATCGGAAGGATCGAAACCACATTCGTAGGCCGACAATTTTTCTAGATAGGTCGAACTATTGGAAGAAAATAGAAAAGGAAGACCGAGTGGGAGCAAAGAAACTTGAGCCCGGTACTCTTTCTTCAAGCTATCACGCCCATCCAAGCCTATTGCTTCTGTAATAGCAAAAAGAAAGGAGGCTTCTCTCTAAGGCGGAACGCTCCCCTACCGATGTATTTTTACATCCCACAGCTTCCAATATTTGCGGGTTCCTTAATTTTCTTTCTTCCCCATAAAGGAAATAGGGTAATTAGGTGGTATACAATATGTATATATATTTTAGAACTCCTTCTAATGACTTTCTGGCTTGAAGACTAACTTGGAGACCAGGCTTTCGCCCTCTAACCCAGCTTTCAAAGAAAACTGTCTGGAACAGCTGCTTTCAAGCATCAAGAATTGATGATGTCCCCCTTAGGACAACAACTGGGCCCCCGGTAAATGGAACGGGCTGGAAAGAAACAACAATAGCAACTCCTTCTAAAACCCCAGGGAATTCCTGGAAATTCTTGTTCCCATTGGACCATTTGTATCTATATGCATCAGGATCCCGATTGCAGCCAAGGCAAGAATGCCACGAATGGTGTTTGGCAACCTGAAGCAAATGTTTTCCCTATCTCTAAAGGGGTTCCTCAGTCTTTATTGGCTCGAAGCTCTTGATTTTTTGTTCTATTTCTATAAGAAGATTCATTTTATTATGGTATGAATGCGTATTGATGCTTTTGTTCAATTTCTCGTGGAGTCAAATTCTCATCAGCCACTTGTTTCTCGAGAAGAGATGGGAAACATGCTCAATATCATTTGATTGAATAGTTGACCCAGCTGATTCACACGGGATTCCACGTGCCCCATGCTACTCGGGTCAGAGCATAAGCTAGTGATTCTTTCGGCTACTGGACTTTCGCGTAAAGGGAGCTCGAATAGAGATTGGTTGTGCCCGAAAGGTTATGAATCGATTTACAAGTCCAATGCCAATGTCTTGATTTCGAGACCCAAGTCCTAGTACCCCTGCCAAATGGTGATTCAGCATAGATTCTACATCTTGAAACCAAGCCAATTTTGGCGCCGCTTTATGA
This sequence comes from Nicotiana attenuata, assembly GCF_001879085.1. NCBI lineage: Eukaryota > Viridiplantae > Streptophyta > Magnoliopsida > Solanales > Solanaceae > Nicotiana > Nicotiana attenuata. The sequence continues at coordinate 34,928 of NW_017671429.1, read as the reverse complement.
TAATGAAACCAACCAGCAAAAAGCATTAACGCTGCAAAGACCAATGCCGTTCTTCCGACGTTAAGAATTCTTCCAATAATTCCGAGCCCGATCTTTTCAAAAAAGTGCGCACAGTACTTTTGTGTTTCTGAGCTAAAGTTCTAGCACAAGGTTACGAAATCATGAAGCGAACTCGTTCTATTCAATATCTATATGGGGGAAAGAAGATCAAAAGGTCGAGGGTTGAGTGAGGGCTAGTGGTTGCGTTGCGAATATTGAATTCCATGTGCTAGATATCCCTGATTCAGTCTTATGGTTCTTCATTATCTGCATATGGCCTTTTTTTCCTAGGTGCTCATTTTGTCTGGGATTTTAGTTTAATGTTTCTATTCAGTGGACGTGGGAGGTAGGCCCAGCCCAGGCTTGTGCGGTTAAGGTTGTTGTACACGACCTCATAAGAAAAGTCAATCTTTTCGACCTTGGTTTCGTAGGAGCAAGTCAGAAAGATTGAGAAATAGAACCATATGATTTAATTCGTTCTCAATAGCCACGAGATGATCATCCTCTTGCTCAAAGTCGTTCGAGCTTTTCCTGGGAGTATGGCATGGGTTACTTCAGCGCCGTAGCGCCTGGTATTCGAACATTGGCTCGAGAGTAACGTGTATCCTCCCCTGTTCCGGTCATGGAATAGATGAAATAAATCAAAAAATGGATTTTTGTTCAAGAATGAAATCTTATTGGAACTGTCCATATCCGGTTCATCCTTCATAACCATATCACATCCCGGATCTGATGAAATAGGACTCTTCGTTAGTTGGGGGAAGAATCCACCCGAATCGGATTTTTTGAGGAACGTATCGAGAGAGAATTGGATTTGGTTAGACAATGTGTGGTTGGGGGTAAGGTAAAGGGTTTCTGATACATCTGGAAAAATCGAAACCAAGACTAGGTATATATATATATATATATATATATATATATATATATATATATATATATATATATATATATATATATATATACATATATATTCTCTCTATTAAATTTGGTAGGCCAATTGCTGAGTCACCGCAAAAAGAGTGAAGAGTAAAGTATTATTGCTCCTTATTCATTCAAGTCAATATTCATCATGAATTTCTTTAAAGAAGAAAAGGGCACTTGTTTAACCTTTTTCTCTGTGCCTATCCTACAAACAACCACTTTTATGACATAAATATGTCAGGAAATTAAGATCGATTGATATATTTTATATTAGGCGAAATACATAAACGGTCCCTTCAAGTTGTCCTCAACGGTCAGCCAGACACCTCAACTGACCCGTTTATCATTTTAACACTTCTTCTCCACTAAAGTACGACCTCGTGAACCCTTCACGCTGACATGGCAAAGTTTGTGCTTTACACTTAATTCTAAGCGCGTGAAACCCTCAAAATTAAGGTTTTTTTTCTTTTTTCTTTTAAATTTAACATTATTTTATGTGGGTCCCATTATATTTTATTTTCCACACATTAATTTCACTTTCTTTCCAAAATATTCCTTCTTCACCAAACCTCTTCCTTCCGCCAATAATCTACCCCCTCCGACATACTCCGACCCGGTTGAAGAATAAGCCTCCAAGTAGTTACAATGAACGTAGGATTCCCAACAATAAGAGGATATAAACAAAGGATTCGGAGATTAACATAGTGGAAGTTGAAATCCCAAGGAACCACCACCGAACTCCACCCTAAGACCAGCGATAAGGTCGTTGTTTTGCCGAAAATCATTGAGGAAAATCGGTAACATTGCTCCTCCGACATACTCCGGCCCGGTGTCCAATATCTCCGTCGCCGGCATATCTTCCGTTCTTAAGATTTGGTTCAAGGCTTCCAACTACTGGGTTTCTAGATTCCGTTGGGATTTCGGCAAGGTCTGAGTTCTTCGGTAAGGTTTATTTAGTCCATCACGTATTTGAGGTGGTCCGTTCGTAATTTTCAGTCTGTTGCCGTCTTCGTTCCTGGTCTCTATTCGCATCTAACTGGTGTTGTACGTTGGATTTTGAGATCTGCTTCTTAATCCAAATTGAAGTAAAGTTCCGATGAAGAAGGGTGAGTGGTCTGTTTTTTTTTTTTTTGCAATTTCCTCTCTTTTGCAAAATAGTTGCTGAAGAAAAGTGGAGACTAGGAGGAAGGGCTAGAGACGAAGAGGAAGTGATGGAGACGAGGAGGAAAGGCTGGCAGTGATTCATAGATATGGTGATTAAAGAAGCTTTTTCCATAATTATTGTTTTTTCTTCTTTTTTAAATTATTATTATTGCTTTTTTTGCTTTTGTTTTATAATAGGTGGCAAATTTTTTTAATTAAAATTACACATGGCATTTTATCATTTGTTCGTTTGACATCAATCCGAGAGTGTATTTCACGAAAGGTGGGATGATGAGGTCGGGTGTTTAATTGACCTACTTTATGAAGGCTTGAAGTGTCCAACTGAAAATGGGATCAGTTGAGGTGTCTGGCTGACCGTTGAGGACAACTTGAAGGGGCCATTTATATATTTCGCCTTTATATTATCAACCTTGATAAATTACACACCTAATTAGTCAAACCATGTGATTCGGCAATTGAGCCAGCCTTATCTTCTCAATTCTCATACCATGTGAATGGAATTATTATAGTTTAGAATCTATTTATGTAACATTTCTTTCTCGGTCCGTATTATTTATGTTTAAATGTTTTTTAGAAACCTCTTTTGAAAAAGATTGAGTTAATAACCTTAATCATATTTGTTGGGATTGTACTTTATGATTGTTTGACCAAAAAATGATAATCTTTGATTATACTAATTAATAAGTTATTAAAAAGAGTTAATCCTAGTTAAAGTTAATAACTTCAGATCTTGGATGAACAGTATGAACAACGTGAGCAGTGTCATGGACGGCTTTCCAGCCATGCCCCATGACCCCTTGGGCGCGCCCCGTGGCGTCCTAGCAAGCCTCCCAATGCCTAGCGCCACGGACAGCCCCGTGGTCTTGGCCGCGCCAAGTGACAAGCGCGCATGTGCCTCTGTCGCCCCACCGATATCCCTCGCCAGCGCCCAGCCGCAGGCAGATGCTAACAGCGCCGCGCGCGCAAACCGTGATGCCAAAGACAATGCTGCTGACAACGGACATGTTGCTGCCTTATAGAAAACTAAGTCCTTTTCATTGTAAATATGAAGTAGTTTTATTTCATGTACTTCTATTATGTTTCTCTAGCTTAGTCAAGTATAGTCTTATAACTTTGGATTACTTTTTTTAAGTATTATTAGGGGGGATCAAGCAATCAAACTTTCTTGCAAGCAAACAATTTTCTGTACTGGTGTCTCTCCCCCTCGACACCATGTTGCTTTTCTATAATAGCTTTCATTAATGCAATCAAGCTTTCTTTCATTCTCAATTCTCATTTCTATTCTCTCAATTGCTCTTGATATTGGTTTTCCCGTACGGCACTGACAATCTCGTCTAGCGTACGGAGGGGACCTCAGTTGGCGGACAGTAACTGCACTGACATCAGTTGCTTAGCCTTACGTCGCCCTTCCAAGGAATCTCAGGAAGGCGCCGCGTAACAGTTGGTATAAGAGCCTAGGCTTGACATCGGACGAGGGAACTCATTGACATTACCACCATTTCTGACCATGGTAAATCATGGGGATCGTATTGCGGCCCTTGAAGAGACGTTTGACTTATTACGGACCATCGTGGATACGGTGCCTAAACTAAGAACCAACCTAGTGCAAAGGTTGGACGACCTGGACTGCAGAATGCTCTAGGCCGAAGTTGACATAGAAAACATTAGTCGCGACTCCGAGGGAGACCGGCAAATAGCAGTCACAGAGGCAACTGAATTTTTTGGCAAATTCGATGGACTCCAATAGGAGCGTACCCAAGATCTAGCCTACAGGGCACAAGAGGCAGACATGGTGACTGCCATGCAACAAACTATTGACGACTTGACAGACAAGCTCAATGTTGTCAATGCTGCTTTACAGGGCCTGCTTCGAGGAGGTGGAAACCAAATCGGGGGCGCTGTGAACCCCGCTTCCGTGACACAAAAACTGAAAATTCTTGAGCCAAGTGGTGCTAGGAATGCCAAGGAAGTGGAAAACTTCATCTTTGACATCGAACAATACTTCGATGCTGTTGGGGGCCTAGAAGAAGCTAAGAAGGTAGCAACTACTGCCATGTATCTTTAGGGTGATGCTAAACTCTGGTGGCAAGTGAAGTACGAAGCCATCGGGGCCGGTAAAGATGATCTTGAGACATGGGCAGAACTGAAGGCAGCCATACGCCTACAGTTCTTTCCCAAAAATGTTGAATACAACGCAAGGAGAAAGCTACGGGAGCTCCGCCAGACCAAATCAGTGCGGGACTAAGTGCAGGAATTCTCTGTGCTTATTCTAAAGATACGTGACATGGGGGACAAAGACAAACTCTTCACCTTCCTAGAAGGGTTGAAACCTTATGCCTGTATGGATCTGCAAAGACAAAGGGTAGATACCCTACCCAAGGCGTTCCATGTAGCTTAATGCCTTAGGGACTATCAAGTGGAAGCTCGGAAGGACAAGCCTCAGCCGCTTGCCCGAGCGGGATTCATAAGGGGCCAGCCTAGCAATGGTGGCCCTAGCAAAAGTGGGGGAGATCAGAGTGTATCCAAATCTAAGGCTCCCTCCTCAGGCAGCAATAGTGCTGCGTCAAACAAAAATGATCGGGGGAGAAAGCCTCCTTCAAAATACCGTCATTGCGGCGGACCACATTGGAACAACGAGTGCCCACATGCACATATGAACGCCCATCGGGCCTTTGATGATGGGACTAACAACAACTCAGACGATGCGGATCAGACTGAACCAGTAGGTGCCTTCAATGAAATTGTTGGCTATATTTCTGAGGAATTAGCGGAGACCAGTGCTGGTATTCGTAAGAAGAAGGACCCAGGTCCAATCACCAAGAAAGGGAAAAAGAAGGCGGATGAGGGGAATCCTTTTAAACAAGAGAGGACCTTGATGTTCGTCGAGATGAAGGTGAATGGCAAGCCCATTCGGGCTATGATAGACACGGGTGCTACCCATAACTACTTGGCCTCGACTCAAGTGGAGCGCCTTGGTCTAGTTGTAGGAAAAGGTAGAGGTCGTGTCAAGGCTATCAACTCACCTCCTCAGCCAGTGGGTGGAATAGCCAAAGAGGTATCGGTGAAGCTTGGCCCTTACGAAGGAAAATTCAACCTGCGAGTGGTGATCATAGATGACTTCGAGTTGATAGTTGGGTTGGACTTCTTAAGGCAAACCAAAACCATGCCCGTACCATGTGCAGACATGCTACTGATGATGGAAACAAATGGGGCCAAGCCCTGCATTATCCCGTGCATGCCCATGAAGATGGTCGTTGAGAATATTTCGGCCTTGCAGTTGAAGAAGGGGGTCAAAAGACATGAACCTAAGTTCCTGGCAACCCTCTACATTGAAGATATAGAATGCTTCTCGGGTCCTATTCCTGCACCCGTGAAGGAGATACTACTGGAGTTTGAAGATGTCATGCCACAAGACATGCCAAAGCGACTACCGCCTAGGCGCACTGTGGACCATGAAATTGAGTTGGTGCCGGGCGCGAAGCCACCTGCCCGAGCGCCCTATAGAATGTCATAACCCGAACTCACCGAGCTTCAAAGACAATTGATGGAAATGCTAGATACAGGGATCATTGTGCCCTCCAAGTCCCCATACGGGTCCCCTGTTCTATTCCAAAAGAAACATGATGGCAACCTACGACTCTGTGTGGATTATCGGGCTCTAAATAAAATCACCGTGAAGAATAAGTACCCTATTCCGCTAATGGCATACTTGTTCGATAGACTGGGTGGTGCGATGATGTTCACCAAGATAGACCTGAAGAAAGGTTATTGGAAGGTTCAGATTGCAGAGGGTGATGAACACAAGACGACCCGTGTGATAAGGTATGGGTCGTACGACATCCTGGTCATGCCGTTTGGATTGACTAACACCCCAGCTACATTTTGCACTTAGATGAACCAAGTCTTTCAAGAATACATTGACGAATTCGTCGTGTTCTACTTGGATGACATTGTGGTGTATAACCAAACATAGGAAGAACATCTAGTGCACTTGCGGAAGGTCCTAGCTCGATTGCGGGAGCATGAACTATATGCGAAGCTATCCAAGTGCTAATTTTCTCAAAAGCAAATTGATTTCCTCGGACATGTCATCGATGAAGGGCGAATCAAGATAGACCAAAAGAAGATTCAGGCAATCACAGATTAGCCGCCACCCAAGGATGTCCATGCCTTGAGGGCGTTCCTTGGCCTATGCAACTTCTATCGGCGATTTGTGAACAACTACTCCCTCATCGCAGTGCCATTGAGAGAACTACTCAAGAAGGTCACACCCTGGGATTGGGGACCGAGATGAGAGGAGGCCTTTAACGCCTTAAAAGTGGCCATGTCTAGTAGCCCCGTCTTGGCCCTCCCTGATTTGGACAAGCCATTCGAGGTACAAACGGATGCATTCGACTATGCCCTCGGTGGAGTCTTGCTACAAGAAGGGCATCCTGTAGCGTACAAGAGTCGGAAGCTAAAGGATGCAGAGCGGCACTATGCCGCCCATGAAAAAGAATAATTGGCTGTCGTCCACTACTTGCGCCTTTGGAGGCACTATCTGCTGGGGACCCCATTCGTGGTCAAAACAGACAACACAACTGTTAGCCATTTCATGACCCAGCCGAAGCTTAATGGTCGACAGGCCAGGTGGCAGGAACTCCTAGCTGAATTCCACTTCAACCTGGAGTACCGAAGTGGAAAGACCAATCATGTTGCTGATGCGCTCAACCAGAGAGCTGATCTAGCATCGGTGTGCCTACTCGCCACCCTAAGGGGGAGAGAAGTAGCCACATCCATCAAGGACTAGATACATGATCTACTCATCAAGGATCCTGCTGCTCAGTAGTTGGTTGATTTGGCAGGAAAAGGCAAGACTCGCCAGTTCTACATGGAAGATGGTTTTCTGAAAGTGAAAGGGAACCGACTTTATCTTCCTAAAGGAGGAGATCTGCGAAGGACTCTTCTAGCGGAATGTCATGATACTCTGTGGGCCGGCCATCCCGGTGAAGAACGTACCATGGTGTTACTTCGCCGTGCATATTATTGGCCTCAAATGGACGATGATGTCGCTCAGTATGTAAAGAATTGTCTAGTATGTCAAAAGGACAAGTCAGACCGCTTGACACAAGCGGGCCTCTTGGAACCACTAGCTGTCCCAAAGAGACCTTGGGAAAGCGTTTCCCTGGATTTCATCACCGGATTGCCCAAGGTCGGAGATCTCACAACTATCTTGGTTGTGGTGGATCGATTTTCCAAGTATGTTACCTTTATTGCGGCCCACAATATATATTAGCAGAAGATACAGCTCGACTCTTCTTCTCTCATGTCGTCAAATATTAGGCATGCTGTTAAACCCCAAGTTTTCATACGTGAGAGTACGTCGTAAGTCATTGATGTAAGCTCGAAAATAGGATTATATTTGGAAGCAAATAAATTAATTTAATCATGTTACCTTGGAGGTTACAAGTATTTAAGATCATGAATAACGAGTACCAAGAGGGCTGGAAATCTTAGAAGCTAAACCAATTGAAGAAAATAAGTTTCGTCGAAAGTCGACAAGTTTGGAATGTTATAACATGTACTTTGGGGTGAGACTGTGGTTCTTAACATGATAAGGAGGTTATTATATGAGTTATTTTAGTTTTATGATATTCATTTTCTATATTTTTAAGGCAAGCAAGTTGTGGAACAAGAGTTGGCAAAGGTCATCACAAGTTACATTCATAAATTTGCTAAAATTTAGGTCAAATGTATCTGAGCATTTCTCCAAATATACCTGGAATCATGGGGTTATCTACCTACCAAATTTAAGATCTACGAGTCTAATTTCTAACGCATTAAACCGTTTGTCAATACGACATCGGAGTAGAGAGATATTCGTATTTTCGCGAGACCGCGCAAGCAGCTCCCAATGGGACCCACTTAGGGGGTGGTCGACCTACTTCAATTTATAAACGATTTGGACACCTATTTTAAGCTCATTTTCAACTCAAGTTTGTCTCCAAACTTATCCTAACCCTTCTAAAAAGATACCACAAGGGTTTGAAGTGATTCCAAAGTGATTACACCATATTTCAACATCAAAACCTAGTTCTAGTGAAGAACAACACCTCTTTGAGGTTGAGTTGTCATTGAGGATTGTTGTGGGCTGTGTTTGGCGGAAATTCCAAGTTGTTCCTAATGGTTAAGGTGAGTATAACAGCCTACTAATTGTGCTTAATCTTGCTTGTATGTTGGTTAAGTTATTAGGATGATAAACTACAAGATAATATTTGGATTAGTTTAAGTCACTTCTATGGTGTTGTTTTGCCATTGAGGGTTGTTGTAAGCTGAATATAACTTGGATTTTGACTTGAAGTTACTGTAGGAGGTATGTGTATTGTGTTCTTGCATGTTCTTAAGGTTATATTGATGTTGATTAAGTTAAATGGATGGAGTAGACATTTTGAACTAGTGAATAAAGTTACTAATTGAAGATAGTTGGAGTTGAGTATTGTTTCCTTTGTTATAAATATATGGTATAAGGATGGAATCATTGATGAATGACTTCATTATCATGATAATGAGACTGTTAAGTTAATGTAAGAAGTCTATAAGGGGTGATATGGGTTATATGGATTCCAACGGAGCTTGCCGCTCGTCGTGAAGTAGTTGTGACTTGTTGTTGTTATATGGTGTCTTGTTATTGATATTTATATGTTGATGGATTTCTCTTGTTGTTGTTGTTGGTATATGGTATTGGAGCAGGCCCTTGTTACAGGGAAGATGCTGTCCAAATTTACGTAAATGAGCTACTAGCTTAAGCTACAGACTTAGCCTTGGCTCAGCACTGATTGTGAATCTCCTTATACTATGATAGATTGAGTTTACTTGTTTGAAGAGTTTCTTGGAAGGTATTAAGGACTCAACGGGTTTAAGGTATGTTAAGGAACTTCCTTCTTTCTTTTGGCATGATCTAAAGTAAAATGAATATGCTATTTCATAACGGATCTACTCCTAGCAACTAAGGTTGTCCATGTTGTTCTTTCCTTATAAAGTTATTCTAAGAAGTGTTTATGATCCTTGAATCCTACTGAGTTTCATATTGAGGGTATGGATTTCCATAATGTTAATCGAATGTGCAACGGCCTTAAGTCTCTCTGAAAGGTTTAGAATGTGATTCCATGAGTCTAGCATGCATTATATATAGTATCTATTTTACTCTACCGAGCCGCGCTATAGTCGGCTGTGTACAACACCTATTGTGCAACCACTGATCAGTTAGGTTTACTGAGCTCCACGTGGCCGGGTACGATTCTACCGAGCCTTATGATGGCTGGGTACGTTTTTACCGAGTCCTCTTTGAGGCCGGGTACGATATGATGATGATGATGCCCACAGAGGCGAATGTTTTTAAAAAGTTTATGTATATATATGTATTATGCATTTCATATCAGTAGCCCCCAGAGGCACTCAGATGTTACATGTTGTATCTCCTATATCTCTCTTTACATTACCGTTCTTGTTTATGCTTTCCTGCCTTACATACTTGGTACTTTATTCGTATTGACGTCCCTTTTGCCTGGGGATGCTGTGTTTCATGCCTGAGGTCCCGATAGACAGGTTGACATTCCTCCTAGTAGGCTATCAGCTTATCGGAAGGTGTTGGTGCACTCCACTTGCTCCGGAGTTGCCTATTTGGTCAGTATGATTTGGACATGTATTGATTGGTATGGCGGGGCCCTGTCTGACCTTTATGATGTGTATGTACTCTTAGAGGCCTGTAGACGGATGTCATGTATATGAAAGATTGTATGGCCTTGTCGGCCTATGTTCAGTGTACGAGTTTTCATTTTGGTCTTATAGGACCATATGTCACACGCATAAGTTTGTATTACATGTTGGGTCGTCTTAAGTCAAGTATTCCCTTATGTTTTATTCTGGTTATATCATGACAACCCTTCCGGCCCATTTACCCATGATGGTATGATAAGAAAGATACGTTACGTTGGTACTCGGTTAGGTAAGGCATCGACTGCCCATTGCGGCCCTCCGATTTAGGTCATGACAAAAGTGGTATCAGAGCAGTTCTTTCCTAGGGAGTCTACAAGCCGTGTCTAGTAGAGTCTTATTTATGGGTATGTTGTGCACCACACTTATAAGCAGGAGGCTACAAGGCATTTAGGACTGTTACTCTTTCTTCTTATTCTAGATCGTGTGGTAGAGCTCGGTTCTAAGAATTCGAACTCCTTAATTCGACTTTTGTCGTAATACAACGATACCTACATCCACAAAGACAATTGGTAAGAGGTTGAATGTGGCTCTCGAAGAGCTGAGTTAGAGGAACTTGATTTTGCATCATGCTTATGATGAGTAAATATAAGGTCTTCAGCAGATCATGTGTGTACTCAGATGTGTGAGCTTCTTGATAAGGAGCGCCAAGGCATGAATATCTATCCACCTATATGGAAAAGAGAGACGAGAGAATCAGGAGGTGGATACAAGTTTCAATAAGTAAAAGAAGCAACTTGAAAAAGAGTACGAGGTACCTAGCTAATGAAGATTATCAGTATTTGCAATTCAAGCAGAGAAATATAAGCATTTTGAGCTACCTCCAACGGTAATAGAGGTATGTACAATTGGTCACACCCATCTCAGTTATGCCTGTCACACCTCCTTTTTCACACACCAACCACGGAAAGGATAGTGTATGATGGAGTTTTTTCAATTTAAGTGACATTATTCGAAATGGGATTATTTATTTATCAGAGTCGCCACTTGGGATGGTTTTTGGTGTCCCAAGTCACCGGTTTATTTTGAATCCCAAATCGAGGAAAATTTCGACTTTCCATGTGAAGTCTGCGAACCAGAAATTCTAACTAAGGAATTCTGTTAACCCGGGGGAAGGTGTTAGGCACCCCCGGATTTCGTGGTTTTATCACGGTCGCTTAAACTATCATAATTGGCCTATTACCTGATTTTAATACATGTTTCAAACCTATAGTGCAATTTTAAATTATTTAAATTATTTACCGCTTTTAATTGATTTTTAAGAAAGATTGAACGTCGTTTAAAATGTGTCTTTGGATCGCATCACATGAAATGCACTCGCAATCCGAAATACATTTTATTCAACATTTTAGGATTTGGATTTGGGTCACATGAAATGCACACCCGAATTTAAGAAGGTAATATTATTAAAAGACGAGCCTAAAGCAACTAGCGTGTTGATATCTTTGCGAGAGGCCATGAAAATTCACTAAATGGCCGTCCCGATTTCTAAGTATTTTAATGGAAGTAATTAAAGAGGGCCACGCAATTTATGAATTTTATTTGGCGCGGCGCACCTCAATTTTATTTTTAAAGGATAGTCGACTAATTTTTGGAAAGTCCGTGAACTACTACTATCCAATATGAATTATTCAAACAAGAAAAGCTAAGTCCAGCATCAATAAACTAGTAGACCAATAAGAAAGAGGTAACATTAAGAACAACAGGTTTAAACCCATTAGAGCAAGCCCAAACTTCAACGATCCATACTGAAGTCAGAACTTATATTTGGGCTGGTATTTGAGCCAACACTACTCCTGCCTCATGGCAATTCGACGTCCAGGCCCAAAAAGGCCCAAACGCATTTAATTGTGGACTATTCATGATTCAAGCCCCACATAAACATACAGAAACATATAATTAAGGCATTATATCATATGAACCTGATCCACTAAACAGTTAGTAGTAACTATTTTTACATTGAAATACTGATTTTACTTTGGATCTCTATAATACTGAATTTAGGACATAATTAGACTCATTTCGGTAAGAATGAAACAATTCAACTCCTAATGAAATCAAACTGCCTGCTGATTTTAATTTTAAATCTCATACACATTCACTCGTTTATAGACTGATGAACTAACATACTTAATCCTGAATTTTAACAGCACTTAAACTTCAATTATTACAACTTTATAGAACCTATTCGTGGATTGGAACCTGAAAACAACTACTGAAGCTTTCAATTTACCAAATTAACATGAATTCTAAGTGCTGAATGTTTCTACATAACAGTCCAATATACAGCCCTTTTATACACTTCAAATTCAATGAACAAAGCCTAAATCAACATGTATCATTCTAACTCTAATTCAGGAATGTGAGAAAACACAGTAATAAAATCAGAACACTTCAATTCCAATATCATCTTCATTTAGCACGAAGTTCAAATCCTTTACATATGTAGAGAGAAATCCTCAATTGTGAGCTTAAGAATATACCTGGAGATTGAAACAAAGAAAAACAAATGAAGATCAGCTGAGTGATTCAGCAGTGAAACCCAGCAGCAACACAACACCAGCAAATCGAGTGCCCAAAAACCAAGAATGAACCCAACAAATGCTTCAGATGTAAAGAAATTCCAGGAAATCAGGGCAGGAGCAATGGAACAGTATTTTTTTCTCTAGAGATTCAGCTGCTTGGAATTTTTCAGAGTTTTTCAATGTTTGAAACTCTCAAATCTGTGCATTTACTGTCAAATTCCGCAGATTCTATACCACTCTAAGATCTAAAAAACTCTTAGGATCTAAGAATTTCTTAGAACCTGGAAATTTCCCTCTCACAAACTATTCAAACTCTCAAATTTTTAATTTTTGGACCTCTCACACTTTAAATTTCAAATTTCAGATTTCTAGCACTTCAGAACTTGTTAAGGCAGGGGTAATGCCTTTTATAGGCAAAGATTAGGGCACTTTTTCAGACTTTTACTTTACACCCCAGCCCCTCTTTATTTTCAGTTTTTAGCTTAAAAGTCCTTGAAGGACTGACTTGTTTTCCAAGTTATACCATCCAATTTCCTGAATTTTAAATTAGAAACCCAATTTAGAAGATTCTAGGGGGTCTATTTTCAGTTGCTGCAGAACTCCCTATTTGAAATACCTATACTACCCATGAATCAAATCTGAAATTACTAACCTATGTTAACCTAACCCCAACCTTTTTAACTTGGTCAAAAAATGACCATGGTTGATTACCCAGGGCTGGAAATGCTCAGCAGTACCAGACCATTTTCAGTTATAACCAAACCCCCCCAAAATTGAACTAACAGTCCAACTAACCTATTTTAAGCCTTGAATTAATTAATAAGATCAGAATTAACGACTACTATCTATTATTAGTCAAACAGAAAATTAAGAAACAAATAAAAATTTNGAGGTCAAATGCCCACTCAATACTCAATAGTTTAGGTAATAAAGTTTTACCCCAAATTATCCAATTTTTGATCCTAAATTCGAATTCCGATGATGTATTTAACTATATAATGATGAAATATAACAAGAAGGGACCAAAGAAACATTACCCAGTGATCTTCACTTCAAAACCCACTCAAAATCGCCTTAAACCGAGCTCTCAATTGATTTTACAAACTTATGAAATTAAACCCTCGACATTTCTATTTCTGCCCAGGGATTTCCGCTTCTGCGGACAAGTGACCGCTTCTGCGGTCCCGCTTTTGCGGAACACTGGCCGCTTCTGCGGCTTCCTTTAAAATCCCAGCTTCCGCTTCTGCGGTTCCCATCTCGCAGAAGCGGATCCGCTTCTGCGGAATTCCTACCGCTTCTGCGGTTTCCTGGAAGGTGACCAAAAATCGCTTCTGCGAAGCCAAGGCCGCTTTTGCGGCTCCGCTTCTGCGGTTCCCAAGCCGCAGAAGCGAAAAGATACCAGAAGCAGCAGAACTGCTACCTCTTAACTTCCAAACTTCTTCCGTTAACCACCCGAAATCACCCCGAGGCCCCCGGGACCTCAACAAAAAGTACCAATACCACCTAATACCTTATTCAAACTTGTACCAATCTTAAAAACACCTAAAACAACACCGGAAACCCGATTAAATCAAGGATTCAAGCCTAGGAACTTCAATTTACAACAAAATACGCTTTCGATCAAAAACCTACCCGAACCTCGTCTGAATGACCTGAAATTTTGCACACACATCCCAGATAACATGACGGAACTGCTGTAACTTCCGGAATTCCAATCCGACCCTCGGATCACAAACTCACTATTGGACCGGACTTCAAAAATTCAAACTTCGGCATTTCAAGCCTAAATAAGCTACGGACTTCCAAAATACATTCCGAACACGCTCCCGACCCCGAAATCACCTAACGAAGCTAATAGAACCATCGGATTTCCATTCCGAGGTTGTATTCACACTGTTCCGACTACGGACCATTTTTTCAACACCTAAGCTCTCATTTAGGGACTAAGTGTCCCAAAACTCTCCAAAACTTAACACCGAACATCCCGGCATACCAAAATAGCAGAAATGAACTTAGGGGAAGCAGTTAATGGGGGATCGGGGCGTAAATTCCAAAAACGATCGGCCGGGTCGTTACATCCAGGCCCAAAAAGGCCCAAACGCATTTAACTGTGGACTATTCATGATTCAAGCCCCACATAAACATACAGAAACATATAATTAAGGCATTATATCATATGAACCTGATCCACTAAACTAATAAGCAGGAAATGTTAAATAATTTGCAAATCGATTTGTACTTGTCTTCAGTTAGTAGTAACTATTTTTTGCATTGAAATACTGATTTTACTTTGGATCTCTATAATACTGAATTTAGGACATAATTAGACTTATTTCGGTAAGAATGAAACAATTCAACTCCTAATGAAATCAAACTGCCTGCTGATTTTAATTTCAAATCTCATACACATTCACTCGTTTATAGACTGATGAACTAACATACTTATTCCTGAATTTTAACAGAACTTAAACTTCAATTATTACAACTTTATAGAACCTATTCGTGGATTGGAACCTGAAAACAGCTACTGAACCTTTCAATTTACCAAATTAAATGAATTCTAAGTGCTGAATGTTTCTACATAACAGTCCAATATACAGTCCTTTTATACACTTCAAATTCAATGAACAAAGCCTAAATCAACATGTATCATTCTAACTCTAATTCAGGAATGTGAGAAAACACAGTAATAAAATCAGAACACTTCAATTCCAATATCCTCTTCATTTAGCACGAAGTTCAAATCCTTTACATATGTAGAGAGAAATCCTCAACTGTGAGCTTAAGAATATACCTGGAGATTGAAACAAAGAAAAACAAATGAAGATCAGCTGAGTAATTCAGCAGTGAAACCCAGCAGCAACACAACACCAGCAAATCGAGTGCCCAAAAACCAAGAATGAACCCAACAAATGCTTCAGATGTAAAGAAATTCCAGGAAATCAAGGCAGGAGCAATGGAACAGTATTTTTTTCTCTAGAGATTCAGCTGCTTGGAGTTTTTCAATGTTTGAAACTCTCAAATCTGTGCATTTACTCTCAAATTCTGCAGATTGTCTACCACTCTAAGATCTAAAAAACATTTAGGATCTAAGAATTTCTTAGAACCCGGGAATTTCCCTCTCACAAACTATTCAAACTCTCAGATTTTTAATTTCTGGACCTCTCACACTTTGAATTTCAAATTTCAGATTTCTAGCACTTCAGAACTTATTTTGCAAGGCAGGGGTAACGCCTTTTATAGGCAAAGATTAGGGCACTTTTTCAGACTTTTACTTTACACCCTAGCCCCTCTTTATTTTCAGTTTTAGCTTAAAAGTCCTTGAAGGACTGACTTGCTTCCCAAGTTATACCACTCAATTTCCTGAATTTTAAATTAGAAACCCAATCTAGAAGATTCTAGGGGGTCTATTTTCAGTTACTGCAGAACTCCCTATTTGAAATACCTATACTACCCCTGAATCAAATCTGAAATTACTAACCTATGTTAACCTAACCCCAACCTTTTTAACTTGGTCAAAAAATGACCATGGTTGATTACCCAGGGCTGGAAATGCTCAGCAGTACCAGACCATTTTCAGTTATAACCAAACCCCCCCAAAATTGAACTAACAGTCCAACTAACCTATTTTAAGCCTTGAATTAATTAATAAGATCAGAATTAACGACTACTATCTATTATTAGTCAAACAGAAAATTAAGAAACAAATAAAAATTTATCAAAACACAAAGTGATGCTATCAATTCGAACAGAGAAGAAGAAACTAGAACTTAACAAAAGAATCTAAGAAAACTGGCAAGCAAAAAGTAATTATTAATCATGACAAAGAACTAAACATGAAGGGGATGTCAATTTCAATCAAAAGAAAATTCACTATGCGGAGGAGAAGAAATAGGAGAAAAACAAATAAAGAAAAAAATGCGAAACTTACTGATTCAGGCCTCAATTTGACTGACTCTTACATTTTATTCCCAAATAATGTTATATGCTTATTCTTTGCCAAGAACAAGCAAATAACATCACTTGATGACCAATGGAACACTGGTAAACCCCCTGAACTTTGACTCGGACCTTGAACATGAACCCTAGATTTAGGATTCGAGAGATTTAAGCTGGATTTGAGGGAATCTGGTTTGGAATTTGGGAAGAGGGGGTCAAGGTGGGTATAGGGTGTGATTTTGGTAGGGTTTGGAGTGGTGGCGCCGCGGGACACGGCGGAGGAGTCCGTGGCGGCGCTAGGGTTTTGGGTTTTTGGGGAATTCTAGTACGATTTGAAAGAAATTGAAGGTAGTATGGGCATGGGGGAGGTGAGAGGAGTCCTTGGTGAAATTTTGGGAGTGATTGGCCAATCGCCGCCGGCAGAGGCGATTTCCGGCCGGCGGCAGACGGTGGCAGGCGGCGAAACTAGGGTTTCCGGTGAGGGGTCTGAGAGATGAGAGGGTAGGGGGTCCTGAGGGGGGTAGGGGTCGTTTGGACATATTTATATTAAGACCTCCAGGCTTCAGGACCGTTGGATTAGATTAACCTCGACGGTCCTGATTGATTCTAGCCTAAACGACGTCATTTTGTTTACTAGGGGCTGGACCGAGTGACTTTTGGGTTGGGTTGAGACGGGTTTGTAAGATTTGGGCTGGCAATTGTTTTAACATTGGCCCAACAATTATAAGGCTCAACAGGCCAGATTTTCTCTTTTCTTTATTTTCCATTCTTTTCCTTTATTTGCTTTTTTTTTTCTCTTCTCTTTTTCCTTTTTTTCTTTCTTTTTTCAACTTTATAACCAAACTAAAATTAAACCTCAAAATTAATTCAAACTACCTAATTAAGCTACAATTAAACTAATACCAATTTAAAGAAAATTAATAAACCTAAAAACTAAAATTAAAACCAAACAAAACAAATCAAACTTTTCTTTGTGATTTTTGTATTTTTTGTACAAGCCTAATTACTAATTAGTCTAAAAATATTAAATCCTAAATACCAATGCAATATTTTTATATTTTTTATGAATTATCATGCACACAAAAATGAAAAATACACACAAAATTACGCAATTAAATCCTAAAAATCAAATAATAAAAGAAAACTCCTAATTCTATGAAGTCTATAGGAATAATTCAAGCGAGGCAAAAATCACGTGCTCACAGCTGCCCCTCTTTGCTTGGAGAGACGAAGGGTTTTCGGGCAAAGACAAATGAGCAATTATGAGGGATTTTTGCCTGCTTGGTACTCCATGAGAAGCATTTTTGAAAAACATCTGACCGAACCTTGCTTCAGAGGTTGCCTACATATCCTTGGCTATAAAGGAATCAGGTCAGTGTAGTTCTGGAAGTTTTGGTAGCTGGGAGTACCAGGAGCTGTGATTTCACTGTTGTTGCTGCTACTACTGCTTGCTGACCTCCTTATTACACCAAAAAGAAAATCAAAGCTAAGCTAGCTATGCCTATCAACTATGAGTTACAAGATTCCTATCTATAAATCTCTTGAAGCTTGATCTTGAGTCTTAGCTGATTTTGCTGTGGACTCCGATCTGAATCTTGATGCTCGCAAGTTGTAGGTGCTGGTTCTTTCTTCAGCATTGGGTCAAAGCGGGACAGGCGAAGCTTGTGACTTCAATCAAGTTTTGATCAGTCCGCATCTCTGTTCGCTTCAGCATTTTGAATTCACTTCTTTTGCTCTTTTCCTTCTTTTCTTCATTCTAGATTGAGACTCATTCTTTTGGTCGTCTCGAACCCTGTGCCTCGAGGTCAAACTTGCTCAGACACCAAAACAAACAAACGAACGAAATTTTTTTGCCCCAGTTTTCACTAGGAAAATTTCGTGAGTTATTTGTGACAAAAGTTTGAACTCATTCTCTCTCTCTCTCTCTTTTTTTTTTTTCATTTTCAAGAATTATATTTGTCTATGATAGAACAAACTGGGGAGTGGAGTCTTGTTTCTTAACATGTCAACTTAGGGATTGGAGCCCTAACATTGGTGAAAAAACGACTAGGGAATGGAGGCCCTATGTCTAAAAGGCGCAACTCAGAGATTGGAGCCCTAATGTTGGAAAAAGGTGAAAAACTCAACTCAGGGATTGGAGCCCTAATGTTGGCAAAAGGTAAAAACTCAACTCAGAGATTGGAGCCCTAATGTTGGAAAAAAGTGAAAAAAGCTCAACTCAGGGATTGGAGCCCTAATGTTGGCAAAAGGCGACTAGGGAATGGAGGCCCTATGTCTAAAAGGCGCAACTCAGGGATTGGAGCCCTAATGTTGGCTAAAAGGTAAAAGCTCAACTCAAAAGAGCCCTAATGTTGGCAAAAGGTAAAAGACGCAACTCAGGGATTGGAGCCCTAATGTTGGCTAAAAGGTAAAAGGCGCAACTCAAGGATTGGAGCCCTAATGTTGGCTAAAAGGTAAAAAAGCTCAACTCGGGGATTGGAGCCCTAATATTGGCAAAAGGTGACTAGGGAATCGAGGCCCTATGTCTAAAAGGCGCAACTCAGGGATTGGAGCCCTAATGTTGGCTAAAATGTAAAAAGCTCAACTCTGGGATTGGAGCTCTAATGTTGGCAAAAGGCAACTAGGGAATGGAGGCCCTATGTCTAAAAGGCGCAACTTAGGGATTGGAGCCCTAATGTTGGCTAAAATGTAAAAAGCTCAACTCAGGGATTGGAGCCCTAATGTTGGCAAAAGGCGACAAAGGAATGGAGACCCTATGTCTAAAAAGGCACAACTCAGGGATTTGAGCCCTAATGTTGGCAAAAGACGACTAGGGAATCGAGGCCCTATGTCTAAAAGGCACAACTCAGGGATTGGAGCCCTAATGTTGGCAAAAAGACGACTAGGGAATGGAGGCCCTATGTCTAAAAGGCGCAACTCAGGGATTGGAGCCCTAATGTTGGCTAAAATGTAAAAAGCTCAACTCTGGGATTGGAGCTCTAATGTTGGCAAAAGGCAACTAGGGAATGGAGGCCCTATGTCTAAAAGGCGCAACTTAGGGATTGGAGCCCTAATGTTGGCTAAAATGTAAAAAGCTCAACTCAGGGATTGGAGCCCTAATGTTGGCAAAAGGCGACTAGGGAATGGAGGCCCTATGTCTAAAAGGCGCAACTCAGGGATTGGAGCCCTAATGTTGGCTAAAATGTAAAAAGCTCAACTCAGGGATTGGAGCCCTAATGTTGGCAAAAGGCGACTAGGGAATGGAGGCCCTATGTCTAAAAGGCGCAACTCAGGGATTGGAGCCCTAATGTTGGCTAAAAGGTAAAAAGCTCAACTCAGGGATTGGAGCCCTAATGTTGGCAAAAGGCGACTAGGGAATGGAGGCCCTATGTCTAAAAGGCTCAACTCAGGGATTGGAGCCCTAATGTTGGCTAAAGGCAACTAGGGAATGGAGGCCCTATGTCTAAAAGGCGCAACTCAGGGATTGGAGCCCTAATGTTGGCTAAAATGTAAAAAGCTCAACTCTGGGATTGGAGCTCTAATGTTGGCAAAAGGCAACTAGGGAATGGAGGCCCTATGTCTAAAAGGCGCAACTTAGGGATTGGAGCCCTAATGTTGGCTAAAATGTAAAAAGCTCAACTCAGGGATTGGAGCCCTAATGTTGGCAAAAGGCGACTAGGGAATGGAGGCCCTATGTCTAAAAGGCGCAACTCAGGGATTGGAGCCCTAATGTTGGCTAAAAGGTAAAAAGCTCAACTCAGGGATTGGAGCCCTAATGTTGGCTAAAGGCAACTAGGGAATGGAGGCCCTATGTCTAAAAGGCGCAACTCAGGGATTGGAGCCCTAATGTTGGCAAAAAGGTAAAAAGCTCAACTCTGGGATTGGAGCCCTAATGTTGGCTAACAAAGTAACAGGTCGATATTGGGAACTCTAAACTATCCTCTTTTGGGATTTTCTTCTTTTGTTATCTCTTTTTTTCTTTCTTTTTCATTTTTGATAAGATGCAGGAAAGAACTTGGAGGAAACTTCCCTTTTGCATTGATTATTTGCTGCAAAGCTGTTTCAGCACTTGCGCTTTTGTTTTCTTTTGGCTGCACCTGCTTTTACGCGGTTTCCTGGATTGCACCTGTTTCAATTTTCAAACGAAGAACAATTGTTAGTTTGAAATGATGGTTGGTTTTGTGGCCTTGATCACCTCAATTGCTTGATCCCGGACTAGCTTTCGTTGAGAATCTCTTCTGCTTGCTGGTTTTGAAGATTATTCTCTCTTTCAAACCGAGGGCCTCAACCTTCAGGATTTCATGACAACTTGCCCGCGTGGGGCTCTGGCCTTTCACTTTATTCTGCTCTTAGGACCTTTGTCTTTGGCCATTCTTTCCTTTTCAATATCTTTGATTTGAAAGCATCAACAATCATGGCCAGTCGGGATTGGCTTGATGCAACCGCTGAGGCTGGGTACCTTTCTTTAGCTCTTGCTAGGCAGAGCCTTGTAAAACCAGTCCTGCCACCTTTTCTTTTTAATAGTTTCGGAATCAGAGTTAGACCGAAAGGGATTCAAGGAAAAAGTAAACAGAGAGTAAGAGGATGAATTTAAATAGAAGCGTCCCTTTCGGGGGAAAAGAAGGACTTATCTGGGTGCATGCAGGCTTCAAATGGACATGACATGCCTCTTGGACTGGATGCCTGACCCGCACAAACTTTCCCAACTTCTCGTAAACTCATTGATCCATATTTCAAAACCAGGGAACCTTGCCAGGACTCTTTCAATGGTGGGAGACGTCTTCTGTTCGCCCGACGGCGCCCTTTGCGGGTTTTCGCCAATCGACCTCTCTCATTTCTCTTCTCACCGTCGCCCGATAGTGCTCTTTATGATTTTTCACTAAGCGGACTCTCTCATTTTCGATTTCTCTACTCACTGTCGCCTTATGGTGCCCGTAGGTTTTCACCGATAAGACTCTCTCATTTTATTTCTCTCAATTTGGACTGCATCAGATTCCATCAATGATGTTTTTTCAACTCCTACGGCTTTGCCAATTGATCGGAAGGACTTGGACAAGGTTTTTTGGGTAAAAAGAATCTTGGATGGAATTACAACTTTGGAACCGTTTTGGCGGGCTCATTGCCGAGCCATTATATCATCTGCCCTAGTTTCACTTTTTGGGGGAAATTGGAATTTTTGTTTTGGTGTGACTGAACCCCAGAGAGAGGCTGCCTACGTATCCTTTCGGAATCAAGTCAGACGTAGTTCAGGGAAATATTTGTTTTTGGTTGTTTTTTTTTTTGTTTTTCTTCTTTCTTCTTTTTCATTATTTTTCATTTTTTTGTATTTTTTTTCATTTTTTCTTTTTATTTTTTTCTTTTTTTTTTCTCTTTTTCAATAGTACTTTCGGGTTCCAAAGAGGGTAATCAAGGAAGGGTAACCGGCTCAAAGGGTTGATAGTATTTGGGTAGCGAGAAAGAAAGCCTTCGTCATCTCAATTGCCCAAAAGTCATCACCGCAGAAAGCTTAAACATAGTACCTTTTTACAGCATCCGCATTCACAGCTGCTTCGGGATCATTTCCTTCGATATCACCCAGATACAATGCTCCTCTCGGCAATATCTTTCTGATGATGTATGGACCCTTCCAATTAGGAGCAAATTTTCCTTTTGCTTCCTGGTGATGAGGAAGAATGCGCCTTAACACAAGTTGTCCCACTTCAAAATTTTTGGGCTGTACCTTCTTGTTATAGGCACAGGCCATTCTTTGTTGATACAACTGCCCGTGACAGACTGCAGCCATTCGCTTTTCATCAATAAAGGTCAACTATTCCAAGCGAGTTTTGACCCACTCACTGTCCTCAATCTCTGCCTCAACGATGATCCGGAGAGAGGGGATGTAAAGCCCCATAAAATTTTTGGCTCAAAACCTAGTAACTTGTGGTGTCGACTCCGAATATGTGTTAGGAATGTGTAGATCACAGTTCGGACCCTTGGTATCGATCTAAGCTTTTAAAAATCAAAAGAATCAATTTTCCAGAAAAATGCTATTCTGCGGCCCAGAATACGGTCGCAGATCTAGTATGCGGACCGCATTCCTACCGCATAGTGAAACAGTGGTTTGGTTAAAATTAAGGTCAAGATGCGGTCCATTATGCAACCGCATAACCAATATGCGGACCGCATTTCCACCGCAGAATAAGGCAATGTGTCAGTCAAATTTGAGGTCAAGAATGCGGTCCATTATGCGACCGCATAATTGATATGCGGACCGCATTTCCGCCGCATACCCGAACAGTGGGATCAGGTTTTGGGGACACTTTTTGCGGTCCATTATGCGGACCGCATTTCGTGTCTGCGATCACAGAATTCGATCGCAGACTTGACTCGGCCCCAATTTTTTCTAAAAACTTATACCCGGCCCCTTTTTAATAAAACACCCCTAGCCTCTCATTTTTAAAGAGTTTCTAAACAAAATAAGAGAGAGGAAGAGAGGGTTCTTGAGAGAGAAAGTCATCTCCATCAATTTGATTCTCCAAAACTATCCGGGCCGGGAAATTTCAAAGTGTGTGTCTTCATCCCCATTCTTGCAGGTAAAATCCCTAACCCTTTTCATTAAGTTTCAGGTTTAAACTTGGGGGGGGGGAAGTCTCATGCATTGGTTCTTGAAAATAATGGTTGAAATCATACATACATGCCTTTTTATAAAATACCTAAAATTTAGTAAGAGGGATTGGGTAGGAGTAAAGGATTGTACAAGGAAGGAGTTGATAACCCAAATAAGTTTGAGTAGCAATGGTGAACTCCAATTTCTTAGTCATATGTGTTAACTTGTGTACTAGATTGACGTTGCTAGACTATTTGGTGAATTGAAAATAGGAGTTAAAAGGGAATTCGGCTCCAGGTATGTATGGCTAACTTTGACCTTTGTAAAATCGCCTTGTTTGGTGTCCAAATACTTGGTATGTGATATCTTCATGGATTATTTGTGAAGTTAACCTCTTGTGAGTAGTATGTGTTTACTTGTGTGAACTATTTGTGAATTCATGTAAATATTGTGCCTTAAACGTTGTTGGTTAAGACGTCCGATATGATGGTGCAAATAAATGGCAATAAACCAAGTTGTGATTGTGAATGTGTTATGTGGTAAGAACTGTGGAATAAATGACGGAAAGGAATCAAAATTGGTGCAATTGAAACAACTGTGGTAACATCATTTGTGGTTGGTCGTGGGAAATTATTGTTGTGATTTAAATTGTACGATGGGCTGTTGAAAAAGATGGAAATGGCATTGATAGTCACGTAAATCCTTTGTGAATTGCGCTATTATTCCTTGAGATTGGTTGCTGTTGTTATTGGGATTTGTCGTTGTTGTTCTTGAGACTTGTTGTTGTTATCTTTGTAAATTGTTATTGTTGTGGTATTGTTTGTGAAGTGTGATTGCACGGTGGGATCGGGTTGCGCGCCGCAACACGAAGTAATAAGGTATGGGTTGTGGTGATAAGGGTGGCCGAGGTAATAAGGGTGGAAAGTGATCGATATCACTATTGAAATGAAATATGAGAAAATTGTGAAATTAATGGTGTGGAAATGATGATGGGGAAAAGGAGAGATTGTTGACTTGTTTGCCTTGATTGTTTCCTTGTGTGTATTTAGTTGTTGATTCCTCTATTGTTTGTTACTTGGGTATAGTTTGAGGTTACTCAGGGCAAAGTTTGTTTATACATACCAGTACAATTCAAATGTACTGACGTCCCTTTTGCCGGGGGCAGTACAGTCGTGTTATGATTATAGGTGGGTCCGTAGCAGGTACTTCAGTCCACCGATCGTAGCTCCCCTTCGTCCTCCATCAGCTGTTTTGGTGAGCCCCTTTCCTCTCGGGGCCCTGCGTGGCTCAGGCCGCTTTGTTTCCGGAGCTTTATTTTGATTTTTGCGTAAGGTATAGCCGGAGCCTTGTTACCGACAAATACTGTATTATCATGTTGTTCCTTTAGAGGCTCCGTAGACAGTAGATGTGGGTTACGAACTTATGTAAATCCATGTTTCATATGTTGGGCAATGAATTGGTAATTTCATTAACTATTATGTACGTATATATGCTTTGCAAAAAGGTGTTCTTAATTATTTATATGGCTAATTGTGGGAATATTGAGTAAGGAAAACATGGGGTAACACGTGGGTTAGGAAAGGCACCCAGGTCCGCTTGACTGGGGCTACCCGGTCGGGCGCCGGTCATGTCCCTCGGTTTGGGGCGTGACAAACTTGGTATCAGAGCCTAAGGTCTAAAGGAGTCCTAGGATGTCTCGGAGCCGTGTCTAGTAGAGCCCTACTTATCGGTGTGAAGTAGACCACATCTATAAGTTGATGTGGACCTTAGAGGAGCCATCCATATGTTGACCCAGTTAGTGGCCGCTCAGGCCCAGCGATCTCAGGATGCCCTTACATCCTCCAGCGGACAGGGACATTCGGCCAGTTCCAGAGTTAACCAGTTTTTGCGGCTAGCCCCTCCAAAGTTCTCCGGCACAGACCTAGAGGCCGATTCGCAGGAATTCCTTGATGAAATGTATAAGACCCTCCGAGTGATTAAAGCTTCAGAGGCAGAGGGAGTTGAGTTGGCATCATACAGGTTGAGGGGAGCAGCGTATTCATGTTTCGAGATGTGGGAGGATTCCCGTGGGGAGGGAGGACCTTCGGCCAGATGGGATGAGTTTGTAGATGCGTTCATGGACCAATTCTTGCCTGCTGAGACAATAGCAGCCCGTGCCACTGAGTTTGAGGCCCTCAAGCAGGGTAGTATGAGTGTATGTGAGTACCACATGGAGTTCGTGAGATTGTCCAAGTATGCTCCTCAGTTAGTGTCGACCATGGCCGCTGGAGTTCGGCGATTTGTGCAGGGCCTTAGTCCCTTGATAGTGAATGAGGCTGCTACAGCGGCCTTACACTCGGACATGAATTATGGAAAGATTGTGGGATTCGCTCAGGCAACAGAGGCTAGGAAGTTGAAGATTCGGGCGGAAAGGGAGAATAGCAGCAGGGCCCGATCAGCGGGTCACTCAGGGAGATCAGCTCAGGGCAGAGGGTCGTCAGGGCCGTCCCAGTCATATGTCAGTCCTCAGCGAGCGCACCACCATCTCTGCACAGTTATCAGCAGAGCAGCCGCATGAGACCAGGTTCAGACAGTAGGAGGCCCCATCAGTCTGGTCGTTCAGGAGGGAGATCACAATAGCAGGGGAGGGCTCCATGCCCCAAGTGTGGGAGATTTCATACAGAGACTTGCTACTTGGATATCCCGGTGTGTTTCAGATGCGGGGTGAGAGGTCACATTCAGCGAGACTGTCGTGTGCCCAGTCAGGGCATAGGTAGGGGATCTGCTCAGTCATCCGGTTCTTTAGTAGCCACATCATCTGTGCGTCCTCCAGCCCCAGCAGGACGTGGTACAGTTAGGGGTGGAGCTCGTGGTAAAGGTGGACCCAACCGGTTCTATTCTTTGAGTGGTCGCCAGAGTGCAGAGGCTTCTCCAGATGTGGTTACAGGTATCTTGTCTTTTCAGGCCATTGATTGTTATGCTCTTATTGATCCGGGGTCCTCTTTGTCTTATGTCACCCCATTCATTGCTTCAAGCTTTGGGATAGAACCCGAACAGCTTCATGAGCCGTTCTCTGTATCGACTCCGGTTGGTGATTCTATTATAGCCGCGCGAGTTTATAAGAATTGTGTTGTCACGGTGTGTGGTCGTATTACCACGGCCAATCTTATCGAGCTTGGAATGGTAGATTTTGATGTGATTATGGGAATGGACTGGCTTTATTCGTGTTTTGCCAAACTTGACTGTCGAACGCGAGTCATGAGGCTCGAGTTCCCTAATGAGCCAGTTATTGAGTGAAAGGGAAATGGTGTGGTGCCGAAAGGTAGGTTTATTTCCTACCTTAAAGCTTCAAGGATGATTAGGAAGGGGTGTATCTATCATTTGGTCCGGGTGGCGGACACCACTTCAGAAGTGTCTACCCCGAGTCTGTGCCAGCCGTGAATGAGTTTCTTGAAGTATTTTCGGACGAGCTTCCAGGGATTCCGCCAGATAGGGAGATTGATTTTGGGATTGATGTATTGCCTGATACGCAACCAATATCTATTCCACCATACAGAATGGCTCCAGCAGAGTTAAGGGAGTTAAAGGAGCAGCTAAAAGACTTGTTAGAAAAGGGGTTCATACGGCCGAGTGTGTCGCCGTGGGGTGCTCCGGTTCTTTTTGTCAGGAAGAAGGATGGGTTACTCCGGATGTGTATTGATAATCGGCAGCTCAACAAAGTCACCATCAAGAATAAATATCCTTTGTCTCGGATAGATGATTTGTTCGACCAATTGCAAGGTGCAAGATTCTTCTCCAAAATTGATCTACGGTCAGGATATCACCAATTGAAGATTAGGGAGCAGGATATTCCCAAGACTGCTTTCAGAACTCGCTATGGTCACTTTGAATTCTTGGTCATGTCTTTTGGGCTAACCAACGCCCCGACAACTTTTATGGATCTTATGAATCGGGTCTTCAAGCCATTTTTAGACTCCTTCGTGATTGTTTTCATCGACGACATCCTTGTTTATTCGCGGAGCCGGGAGGATCATGCCTATCACCTCAGGGCAGTTTTGCAGACTCTTCATCAGCACCAGTTGTATGCTAAATTTTCAAAATGTGAGTTTTGGTTGGAGTCCGTTGCCTTTTTGGGCCATGTTGTCTCAAGTGAAGTGATTCAGGTGGACCCCCAGAAGATTGCAACAGTAAAAGATTGGCCTAGACCCACGACCCCAACAGAGATTCGTAGCTTCTTGGGTTTAGCAGGATATTATCGGAGGTTTGTAGAGGGATTCTCTACCCTCGCCTCCCCATTGACTAAATTGACGCAGAAAGCAGTTAAGTTCTAGTGGTCCGACGCTTGTGAGAAAAGTTTTCAGGAATTGAAGACAAGGTTGACCTCGGCACCAATATTGGCCTTGCCGGAGGGCACGAAAGTATTTGTAGTTTATTGCGATGCCTCCAGGGTCGGTTTGGGGTGTGTGCTGATGCAGTATGGGAAGGTTATAGCATATGCTTCAAGGCAGCTCAAGAACCACGAGAAGAATTATCCGACGCATGATTTGGAGCTTGCAGCAGTTGTGTTTGCTTTGAAAATATGGCGGCATTATCTTTATGGGGTGCATGTGGATGTGTTTTCAGACCACAAGAGCCTCCAGTACTTGTTCAAGAAGAAAGAATTGAATTTAAGGTTGCGGCGGTGGTTAGAATTGCTCAAGGATTATGACATGAACATTTTGTACCATCCAGGGAAGGTGAACGTGGTGGTCGACGCTCTCAGTCGAAAATCCATGGGTAGTTTGGCTTATTTGGGAGCAGATCAAAGGCCCTTGGCTCGGGAGGTTTATCAATTGGCCAGTTTAGGGGTTTGCATTTCGACATCAGACGAGGGAAATGTTATGGTGCATAATGGAGCAGAATCGTCACTTGTAGCGGAAGTCAAGGGAAACCGGTTTATTGATCCAGCATTGGCTCAGATGAAGAAAGCAGTTTTGAATAACAAGACTTCGGAATTTTCACTCAGCAGCGAAGATGGTGTTTTGCGGTGTCAAGGTAGGTTATGTGTTTTGGATGTGGATAAGCTTCGGGAGAGGGTAATGGCAGAGGCTCATAATTCCAGGTATTCCGTGCATCTAGGTTCTACGAAAATGTATCATGATCTCAAGGAGGTTTATTGGTGGAACGGTATGAAGAGGGGTGTGGCGGACTTTGTATCTAAGTGTCCGAATTGTCAGCAGGTGAAGGCCGAGCATCAGCGGCCCGGTGGGCTAACTCAGCTTATGGAAATACCAATGTGGAAATGGGAGATGATTAACATGGATTTCGTGGTGGGGTTACCTCGCACTCAGCACAAATTCGACTCAATTTGGGTAATAGTGGATCGACTCACCAAATCAGCTCACTTCTTGCCAGTCAAGTCCACCAACACTGCAGAACAATATGCTAAGTTGTATATCAAGGAGATAGTAAGGCTCCATGGCACGCCACTTTCTATTATCTTGGATCGAGGGGCCCAGTTCACGGCAAATTTTTGGAAGAAATTTCAGCAAGGTTTGGGTACTCAGGTGAATCTCAGCACATCTTTCCATCTGCAGACTGACGGTCAGGCCGAGCGGACTATTCAAACACTTGAGGATATGTTGAGGGCTTGTGTCTTGGATTTCAAGGGTAATTGGGATGATCACTTACCACTTATAGAGTTCGCTTACAATAACAGCTTTCATGCCAGCATTCAGATGGCCCCATTTGAAGCATTGTACGGAAGAAGGTGTAGGTCTCCGATTGGGTGGTTCGAAGTGGGTGAAGCAGAACTGATAGGGCCAGATCTTGTGCACCAGGCTATGGAGAAAGTTAAAATCATTCAGGAAAGGATGAAAACTTCTCAGAGTCACCAAAAGTCTTATGCGAACGTTCGTCGGAGGGAATTGGAATTTCAAGTTGATGATTGGGTGTTCTTGAGGGTATCTCCTATGAAGGGAGTCATGCGATTCGGGAAGAAAGGGAAGTTGAGTCCTAGGTATGTCGGACCGTATCGGATCGCTCAACGGATAGGACAGGTGGCTTATAGGCTGGAATTGCCTCCTGAAATGTCATTAGTGCACCCGGTGTTCCATGTGTCTATGTTGAAGAAGGTAGTTGGAGATCCGTCCACCATCGTGCCAGTCGAGACTATCAAGGTCAATGAAGAGCTGTCGTATGAAGAAGTTCCGGTTGCCATTCTTGATAGACAAGTTCGTAAGTTGAGAAATAAGGAAGTTGCCTCAGTTAAGGTGTTGTGGCGAAGTCAACAAGTTGAGGAAGCTACATGGGAAGCGGAGAAGGAAATGAATGAGAAATATCCCCATCTATTTGATCAAATCTAGAAGAATTATGTGACCTTTTTATCTCTAAAACAACTATCATTGTGTCCGAATTGGTTCCTCCCTAAATGCTAGTGAAATTCCTCTAGTTGTGCAAGACTTATAGGTGTTGTGATTGTTTTAAGTCATGTGAACATCTCTTTGGTAAATGAAAGTTTTATAAAGACTCTTGTGGTAAGTAATCAACCAATGGGAGTGTAGATTGGTAATGAGTTACTTATATGCATATAGTATGTTGAAATGGTTAAATTATGTGAAACTCATTGAAATAACTGACTCGTAAGCAAAACATAACAAGTGATCAAAATGTGTGCAATTGTTGAGGTAGGGAATTGCATGACAGTTGTAGGGATGGTTGTAATTATGTAATGATGCTTGGAATTGTGTTTTGGGGGCCCTCTGGCAGGTAGAGATGTCCAAATTACCAAGAAAACTCTGGCAAAATTTTTCTAAAAATATGGGGAATAGTGAAAAGTATAAGAATCTGCGTAACATGTTTTCAAAACCAACTGATCTTTGAAATAGTGAAAAGTTTGAAATAGGTCCTCATTCGGGGTCGAATGATTCTAAGCGGGGGAGGATGTAAAGCCCCGTAAAATTTTTGGCTCAAAACCTAGTAACTTGTGGTGTCGACTCCGAATATGTGTTAGGAATGTGTAGATCGCGATTCGGACCCTTGGTATCGATCTAAGCTTTTAAAAATCAAAAGAATTAATTTTCCAGAAAAATGCCATTCTGCGGCCCAGAATGCGGTCGCAGATCTAGTATGCGGACCGCATAATGAAACAGTAGTTTGGTTAAAATTGAGGTCAAGATGCGGTCCATTATGCGACCGCATAACCAATATGCGGAACGCATTTTCACCCCAGAATAAGGCAATGTGTCAGTCAAATTTGAGGTCAAGAATGCGGTCCATTATGCGACCGCATAATTGATATGCGGACCGCATTTCCGCCGCATACCCGAACAGTGGGATCAGGTTTTGGGGACACTTTTTGATATGCAACCACATAATTGATATGCGGACCGCATTTCCGCTCCATTTCCGCCAAGAATGCGACCGCAGACCTGACTCGGCCCCAAATTTTTGTTGACTTGTTTGCCTTGATTGTTTCCTTGTGTGTATTTAGTTGTTGATTCCTCTATTGTTTGTTACTTGTGTATGGTTTGAGGTTACTCAGGGCAAAGTTTGTTTATACATACCGGTACAATTCAAATGTACTGACGTCCCTTTTGCCGGGGGCGCTACATTCGTGTTATGATTGTAGGTGGGTCCGTAGCAGGTACTTCAGTCCACCGATCGTAGCTCCCCTTCGTCCTCCATCAGCTGTTTTGGTGAGCCCCTTTCCTCTCGGGGCCCTGCGTGGCTCAGGCCGCTTTGTTTCCGGAGCTTTATTTTGATTTTTGTGTAAGGTATAGCCGGAGCCTTGTTACCGGCAAATACTGTATTATCATGTTGTACCTTTAGAGGCTCCGTAGACAGTAGATGTGGGTTACGAACTCATGTAAATCCATGTTTCATATGTTGGGCAATGAATTGGTAATTTCATTAACTATTATGTACGTATATATGCTTCGCAAAAAGGTGTTCTTAATTATTTATATGGCTAATTCTGGGAATATTGAGTAAGGAAAACATGGGGTAACACGTGGGTTAGGAAAGGCACCCAGGTCCGCTTGACTGGGGCTACCTGGTCGGGTGCCGGTCATGTCCCTCGGTTTGGGGCGTGACAGGGGATTTCGACCTCTGCGGGTATTACGGCCTCAGTCCTATAGACCAAAAGGTATGGGGTTGCCCCTACCGATGTGCGCACCGTGGTGCAATATCCCAGTAATGCAAAAGGCAACTTTTCATGCCATTGTCTGGAGCTCTGAATCATTTTTCTCAAAATCTTCTTGATGTTCTTGTTTGCTGCTTCAACAGCACCATTGGCTTTGGGCCGATAGGGATTAGAGTTTATATGCGTTATTTTCAATTGTTCGCATACCTCTCCCATCAAACGACTATTCAGGTTTGCAGCATTGTTTGTGATGATAGTTGCGGGAATGCCAAAACGGCAGATAAGATTAGAGTGCACAAAATCTACCACGCCTTTCTTGGTGACTGATTTGAGAGTGATGGCTTCAACCCATTTCGTGAAGTAATCAATGGCAACCAGTATGAATCTATGTCCATTTGAGGCTTTCGACTCGATCGGCCCAATGACGTCCATGCCCCAAGCAACAAATGGACAAGGTGCTGACATAGGATGTAGTTCTGTTGGAGGTGCATGAATCAAATCACCGTGCACCTGACACTGATGGCACTTCCGGACAAAGCTGAAGCAGTCTTTTTCCATGGTTATCCAGTAATACCCTGCTCGAAGGATTTTCTTTGCCAAAACATACCCATTCATGTGGGGTCCACATACTCCTGCATGTACTTCATGCATGATCCTTCCGGCCTCCTTGGCGTCAACACATCTTAACAAGTTGAGATCCGGGGTCCTTTTGTACAAGACATCACCGCTTAAGAAGAAACCACTTGCATGCC
This sequence comes from Nicotiana attenuata, assembly GCF_001879085.1. Classification (NCBI taxonomy): domain Eukaryota; kingdom Viridiplantae; phylum Streptophyta; class Magnoliopsida; order Solanales; family Solanaceae; genus Nicotiana; species Nicotiana attenuata. Next base: position 3,170 of record NW_017671429.1, on the reverse strand, counting down.
GTCTAATGGTTCTCTTTTGATCTCCAGTAGCTTGCTCGGGGTATTCTTGCGTTTTCAGAAACCTTTTGATGTCATGATACCAGGGCTGGGTAATTGGTTCTGCCTCAATCGTGTTACAGTAACCATGCCTTTCTTTGATTTGGATTTCCAAGGGATCAATGTGGGCATTGCCTGGATAAGGCAGCATCGAGGCCAGAGTGGCAAGTGCATCAGCTAGTTCATTGTGACACCGGGGAATGTACCTGAACTCTATCGACTTGAACCGCTTGCTAAGGTCTTCCACATGTTGCCGATAGGGAATAAGCTTAACATTGTGAGCACGTGATTTTTGCCCTATATATGAATTATTCCCAAAATTCAAACAAATGATCTCTTTCATTATTTTGCAACTTTGTGAATTTTGTGTTAATGGTTTGCACTTTATTTGTGCATTTTAATCGGTGAAAAAAATACAAAAAAAAAATACTTGGCATTTGCATTTAAAATTTAATTTCACATTTTAGATTAGTAATTAAGTTGTTTTAGAATAAAATACAAAGAAAATAACAAAAGTGGTCCTTTTTGCATTTTAGTGTCTTAGTTGGCATTTAAATTAGGAATTAGTGTATGGAAATTAGGAAATCTAATTTTAATTTGGTTTTAAGTTTTAGTTTAGCATTTTAATAAAATCAGAAAATATAAAAATACAAATTGAAATACAAAGAATTAAATAAAAGAAATAAAAAAAGAGGAAACAAAAGAAAAAATTACAAAAGGGTGGTCTTAATAAGAGACCAAAATTGGGCTCATTTCAATTTAACCAAACCTCAGCCCAAATAAACATCAAACGGACCCAGCCCAACCCATTCCCCTGACCCAGTCCGGTTCAACGACTCCCCGAAACGACGCCGTTTTGGCGTTGATCAATCCTGGCCCTTCATCCCCTTTAATCTAACGGCCCTGGTGCCATCTCATTATTAGTTAAAATGGTCTAAAAATAATCCTAACCCTAGAGACATCTGCTTCTTCCTCGTACTCACCCCTGTAACGCCACCAACACCGCCGCCGGAAAAAATGTCACTTTCTCCGATGGCTCCCAGATTCACACCCCTATACCGCCTTGACGTCCTCGTCACGAATATGCCATTATCCTCTTTCGAATCCCACTGGAGGCCGTCGAATAACTGAAAGTATTGTCGCCGTCTCCGCCGTCCGCGGCGGCGACATCGCCAAAATCGGTCCAAATTTACACCACCAAACCTCCTCCATCTCCTCATCACCAATCCGTAAATAATCCTCCTCAAATCATGACCGAGCCCCTTGAATTTCAAATCAAAATCCGGCCTAAAACCCTAAAATACCCCAAATCTCATCAAATCGACATCACATGATCTCCTCCCTCCCCTCATGAAGAATCCACCGTCAGTAGTGTTCGAATATTACTGGAGTGATTCGAATTTTAAATCTAAGTGACGGCAGAACCCTCGGACTCCATAAGTAAGTTTTTCCTTGTTCTTCTTCGTTAGTCTCTTCTCGTTGACTGATATTTCCTCTTGATCAATCAATTTAGGGCTTGAGTTTATTTCTCCTCATTTTTTCGGTTGAACCAGTGTTCAAATAGGTTAGCCTGTTTCTTATTTGTTATTCTTCATTGTCTTTTAATCAATAGTGAGAATTGGGTCGTTTGTCAATTTAGTTGTGACCGAGTTCTTTAGAATTAGGATTGATCATGTTAGGATTTAGTTTATGTTTTGAGTTGCTTAAATCTTCTCCAGGCTTCATGTATGGTTAAGTTTGTTCTATTAGTTGTGTGTGTCGAATCTGTTTGCTTACAGTTTTGATCGATACTAGTTGGGCACTGTTTGACTTTGACTTGTTATTAGTAGTTGTTAATCCGAAAATCAGTAGTTACTTGAATTTAGGATTTGCGATTGGATTGGTGGGCTGGTTAATTTGCAGAAATAGTTATTTGGACCAGGGTTAGTTAGAAAGGTTAGTGTAGTTAACGTAGGCTAGTAATTTCAGGAGGTTCAAAGGGTAGTTTAGGCATGGGAAAAGGGTACTTTCATCAGATTTGGCAATTTTTGAAGGGGGGTAAGGATAGAATAGGGATTGTAATAAGCATAGAACTTTCTAGGAGGGACTATAGTGTAGGTTCTAATAAACGTAAGTTAGTTGCTTGTGTAACAAGTCAGAAATAATGGGGTAAGCACTGAAATTAGAATAGGGACTAAGGGGGTAAAAGGAAAATCTGAAATTGGACCCTAAGTTCATCTATAAATAGGCATTCATTTGCTTTGAGAAAAAGTTTTTGGGCAGTCCTCTAAACCCCTTCCAAAAGGCATAAAACAGAGTTTCTAAAAATCATAAAATTCCTTCAAAACAATACTGATCTCAGCATTGGGATCAGAAATAAGCTGGTTTTCGAGTATACTGTTCTATATGTGAAAGTAGCTGCCAAGAGAGTTGTTGAGGTCTATTTGAATTGCTGCAAACTGAGTCTGAGTAATCGATTTGGCTTTGGACTGCACTGGTGCTTGAAATTGTTGGTGTTTTGGTTCATTGCTGGAGTTTCAAACATGTTCCTGAACTTGCTGTGTTGATTGAGTTATTACTGGATTTCAACTTCTTCCTGGGCTGCTGTTGCAAACTGTCACTGCTACTGACCTTTTCCTTTTTCTTATTTGCAATTACCAGGTACACATTTGAACCCGTTCTGCTGTAACTTTAAGCTTGAAATGGAATGCAAATATTCACCTGTTTGATCTTGAATTATGCTGTCTGGACTATGGTGTATTGATAGTTAAATAGGCATTAGATTTAAGTGCACAGCATAGTGTCAATTCAATTTTGTACGTGTGTAAACCCTGGACTGTATAAGTAGACTGTTTGGCTGAATTGTTTGGGACTGTTTTAAATTTGTGGCCAGTCGAACTAGCTCAGTGTACTCCTATGAGCATGTGAATTCTGCAGTTAGTAGTTTTAGTTTGGTTTAGCTTGTGCTGCTAGTGTAGTGTAGCTTGAATTCATGTAATGACTGTTTATTAAACTTGAAGCCAGAGCTGAAATCAGAATGGGGGCCATGTCAGTGTTTAACGTTAGTGTGGGCCCTAATAAGTTGAATTCGAAATTAGGTGTTTTTTCATGTGTACTGTATCCCTGGGTTATGACCTCAACATAAGTGTAATTTG